>NW_006399752.1:8909658-8927096 GCF_000299155.1 Elephantulus edwardii
TTGGTCCAGTGGTGAGAATTTTTGCTTTCTTGACATTTAGGCTCAGTCCATACTGAGGGCTGCAGTCCTTGACCCTCTGCAGTAAGTGCATGAGGTCCTCCTCAGTTTCAGGGAGCAAAGTTGTGTCATCTGCATAATACACTAATTTAATAAAGAGATTAAACAGGCATGGAGAAAGCCTTTATCATGTTGTTGTTAGATACCTTCAGATATGACCCATAGTTATCTTATGAACAATAAATATGGATCTTGTCCTATCTTATAATTTTTAGTATTGACCAATTCTTTTTTTGTGCAGTGATTCTGTATGTTCCTTCCATCTTCTTTTATCGTGTCTTGAAAACATTCAAGATTTAACTCATGGAATCTCTCAGTATTATAACTTGAAGTTTAAATTTGTTTTTCAGTTCTGAGAGCTTGAAAAATGCTGAATGAGTTCTTCTCTTTGATTTTTAACTCCACCTCTTGGAATATTCATTATAATACTTTTGTCCTCTTGAAGTGCCTTTTGAAATATTCTGTTCAGCTCTTTTACCTCAGCAACTCTTCCCTTTGTTGGCATGTTACTGTTGTTCTGTACCATCGAGTCAGAACCAACCCATGGCTGACCCTCCAGCCAGTTTCAGAAGCAGTAAATCATGTGGGAGGAGTTTGCCCATTTTTGTCCTGCACAGCAGTTGGTAGACTCAAACCACATACCTTTGCATTGGAAGTGCAACTCCTTAAAGTTCAGCCATCAGAGCTTTTGTTACCGTAGTCCAGAACAAAATTGAGATTCAAGCATAATTTCAACTTTTATTTTTGTAGGTTGTTAGGGTTTTTGTTTGTTTGTTTTTTCCTTTCCTTTTCCTTAATATATTTCTTACCACCTTTAGATTTAGACAACTCTTTGTAAACTCTCCATATTGGTCTTTACTACTTTGTTATCATAGTAAAGATCAATTATGAAGAGTTTGTGAAGAGTTGTCCAAATCTGAAGGTGGTAAGATACACATAGTAGGGGGGAAAATCCACAAAAAGAGAAACAGAAATTTCTCATAATGTAGTTAATGTATCTATTTGTATTGGAGTCACTTTTGACTCATAAGCCAGACAATATATGTCAGAGTAAAACTATACTCCATTGAGTTTTCTATGACTAAGCTTTTAGAAGTACATCTCTAGGCTTTTCTTCTGAGATGCCTCTATTGTTGTTGTTGTTGTTGTTCTTCTTCTTCTTCCTCTTTTTCTTCTAATTATTATTAGATGCCATTGAGTCAAGGACAACTCACAGAGACCCTTTGAACAGAAGATCTGAACGTTGGTCTGTCCTGTGCCATCCTGAAAATATTTGATACCCTGGAGTCCATTGCTGCAGTCACTGTGTCAGTCCACCTGGCTGATGAGCTTCCTACCTTTGCCATTCCTCCACCTTTCTAAGCATGATGTCCCTCTTGAAGAAAAAGCTTCTCCTAGTAACATCCCCTAAGTAGATGACATAAAGCTTTATCATATTTGCCTCCAAGGAGCACTCTGGCTGCACACTCTCCAAGACATATGTTTGTTCTTTTGGCAGTTCATGGGATATTCGCTATTCTTCTCAAATACAATAGTTCAAAGGTATCATTCTTCTTCTGTCACTCTTAGTCATTGTCCAACTCTGAGTTGTATAGCAAATGACTGAAAAGACTATTGTCTTCACCCTGGAGGACATTATGTTGAGTGAAATATCTCAGTCACAAAAGGACAAATATTGCATAGGGTCACTGTTGTGTACTGGGTCTGACATCAGGGTTGCGGGAAGACAGAAAAGAAGGGGAGGAATGATGTATATTTCATTGAAATATATGAGGGAGATAAGTGTTTAAAAGGGACATATGAGTGGGCATTCTTTTCATTACAGAAGTCCAGAGTAAAGGCTGCATAGTGGAACGGACTTGGGAGAAGGGATTGCATAATAATGAAAAAGTTTTTCTTTTTCTTTTCAAGAAGAAGAGTGAATTGGTGGAAAGGGGGTGGGGAGGGAGAAAAGTACAACAATGAATGACTGGAAACTCTAAGTCTCTGTAAACTTTCATTAAAATGAATTCAAAAAAAGACTATTGTCTGAATGAGGAACACCTTAGTCCTCCACTGGCATCACTGCTCCTTCTTAGGTAATTTTAAGCAATCCCTTCCTGCTTACAGATTTTAGCAATGCAATGTCTCCTGATCTCCTTACTGTAGGTACCAAGAATATAAGTTGTGGATCCAAATAAAAAATAAAGTCCTTGAGAGTTTTAATCTTTTCTCCATCTCTCATGATATTGCCAATGAAATGTTGGAAACATGATTATCATGAGGGAGCTATGGTGGCCTAGTCGTAAAATCTGTGTTGTAATCCCAAAGGCACCTAGGTCAAAGCTACAGGCTGCTCTGCAAAATTATGGGAAATCTCCATGTGATCTACAGCCTCAGAAAACCTGCTGGAACATCAGTTATGTGTCAGCTCCCACTCAGCCTCAGTGGCACACAACAAAGACACTTCTAGGGGATCTCTGGTGGCCTAGTGCAAAGAAGCTGCACTGCAATCCCATAGGCACACGGTTCGAATCCACCAGATGCTCTGCCGGGGAAGGAGGGACAATCTCCTCCTGTACCAGTCAGATCTGATTTGATGGTACACACACGCACAAATAATAAAATAAAAATTAAAAAAACAAACAAACAAAGACACTTCTGAGTCAACTTTCATTTCAACTTTTGTTTCCATCCTTTCAGATCGCTGCCACTTGCATTAACTGTTCGTGCCACTATTGTCCACAATGAAACACTACCAATTCTGTACCATCCACCATGATTGGTTGTGGATTGGACCATTGTGGTTGATAAAGTTTCCACTGGCTGATTTTCAAGCAGTATGAAGTAGATTGTAAGGCCTTTCTTATATTCTGGAATCTCTCCTGAATTGCACTCAGCATTATGGCAACATAGGAGTCACTTAAAGAAGGCATAGTATACATGAGTACATCAGATGCATTACCTGGAAATTCAACTTGAGTGTCCCATGTAGCATAATGGATTGATTGTATGAATGGCTTTCCTAGCCTACAGGTTTGACGTTATCCACTTGGATCAATGGTAACATGCAAATACGGGATGCTGATTACTAGTAAGAGAATTGCTCAGTTCCACAATTCTACCAGGCTTAAATTGAACAGATTTAAAGCAGATTTAAAAGGATGTGAATCACTTACCAGCAAGAAAGAAGAAACAGAGTATGTATTCTTCAGGGCCAGAGAGGTTCCTGCACAAGATAGAGACAGAATGAGATTATGACACTATAGTAGTAGTAGAGAAGAGACCAATATGAGACAAAGCTGACTTGAGATTGTTGTCTCATAGAGCCAGAACCAGATCCCACTTCATAGTCTACCAAAAGACTGGAAGTTCACATACGGTGGTAAAGACACATTTATTGGCAGAACTAAGAGTTTCAAAGAGTTTCATAATCTTTTGATACGAAGCTGAAAGTCAAAGTTCCTAGGGATGTGCTTGATAAAATGTCCTGCCTTGATAATTCCTTCCTGTTTTAGCCTGAATGGTAACCTGTCAACTTCCTCACTGAATTCCATAATCTTGAGTATAGTTTTTGACATTTATGTGGCCATTACAATGGGTTAGCAGTCCCAATAGTAGAGCAGTTACAACCATGAGAAGGATGGTTGTTGTTTGAATTGGTAGAAGTTGTTGTCAGGTAGGGGTTGTGTTGTTATGTGCCGTTGAGTTGCATGCGACCCATAGCAACCCTATGTACAGCAGCTCTGGACCCTGCCCTGTCCTGATCCAGTCTCACTGATTCCGACACACTAACCCCATTGCCCCATTTACTGTATCAATCCATCTCATCAGAGGTCTTCCTCTCCTGTGCTGTCCCTCTACCCTTCTGAGCATGATGTCCTTCTCCAAGGATTAGTCCTTCCTGGCCATGCACAAAAAGTATGTGAGATAGCGCTTCAAAATCCTAGCCTTCAAGGAGAAACCTGATTTCATCTTCTCTAAAACAGATCTATTTATTTTCTTGGTGGGCCATGGTATGTTCAAGACTCTTCTCCAGCACTACAGATCAATTCTTCTTCTATCATCCTTAGTCACTGCATTGTCCAGCTCTCTAATGTATACCAAGTAAATGTGAAGACCATGGCCTGGATCAGGCACACTTTAGTCTCTAGACTGACATTGTTGTTTTTCAGTACTCTGGAGAGGTCCCTGACAGCATATTTTCTCAATGAAATTCATCTTTTGATTTCCTGACTTCTGATTTTTAAGAGTGTTGATTGTGGAGCCAAGTAAATTGTAATTAATAACCTCAATCTCTTCTCCATCTGTCATGGTCCTGCCAATTGGCCCAGTGGTGAGAATCTTTGTCTTCTTGGCGTTGAGCTTCAATATATATTGAAGACTACAGTCCTTGGCCTTCTGCAACAAGCACTTCAAGTCCTCCTCAGTTTCAACAAGCAGGGTTGGGTTATCTGCATAAGGGCCTTTACTGAAAACCCTATGTATAGTAGGGTAGGGGCAAGACGACACATATGACTTTATGGGAATAGGTTCTGCATTATGGATGTTGTATGTGAGGCCTGACCCCTCCTGGAGTTAAAATTGGTCAGATGAAATAGTAACAAGAATTCTAGCACTGAACCACTATTATCCCTTTCTTCTCATTGATAGATATATATTAAGATATATGTTCTCAATTATTATTATATTCTCATTTAATAAAATATGTGTAAATGTCTACTCTCTTATTATAGAAGTGTTTGCATATAGTCGCTACTTTGTCATTTACATAGAAAACTACTGATCCCAACATTTAGGGAAGTAAGAAAATGGTTATATAGAAAGTGGTAAAGGGCCCAGACCACTCAAATAAAGTGGGAACTGTCTGAAGGACTGCAGGAAAATAAACAAGCTGCAAGGATCATATTTGAGGCCCTAGAAAAGGACAGGGGCCACCTTGAGGACTGGCTTTTGTATAGTCAGAATTAGCTAAAGTCTTAGAGGAATCTTTAACCAAATATCACTTATGCAAGAAAGAACCGAGGTTACCCTGTATATCACACCTATAAGGAGATTTAGACACACTTTAAAAAAGAGAATTCTAAAGAGTACACATGAACATGTTAAAATTGTTTATCTCTGTGTGATGTGCTGTTTTTAATTTTCTTTAATTTCCTGCCTTACTTTTCAAACATAGAATATTGTCATTTTATTTAAAAAAAAACAGTTTGTTATGAAAATAAACATAACAAAGTAAGCCATCTCCATTATATCTACCATTCATTGGAATTGATCACATTTTCTAAGTTATGCAACCTTCTTACTATCTTTTCCTAAATCATTCCAATGTCATTTCAAAACCCAGTGCTTGCAAACAAAATTTCTCCTATTCTCCTCCTTCTTACCCTTAGGAATCACATAGATTTTTATATATTTGCTTATTTCTTATAAATGAGAATATAGTTACCCTTTCATGATTCACTTCTTTCCCTCAGCACATTGTTTTCAAGTTTTGTTCACATATGACTTACTTCAGGACTCTTTCTTTTTGTGTGAGTTGTATTCTCTTCTGTGTTTTGATATCAAAGTTTTACTGCTCAAAATATCTTTCATACCAATTGAAATCTTTCAATGACTGCAGCCCTGAGTGTGCTCATCAGGTTTTGTCAAGAAATCTGGAGAACAATTTATTACCTGGCCGCCTGACTGGAAGAGAATAATGTGTATCTCATTCAAAAGAAAAAAAAAAAAAAGAGGGTCCCAACTGAGTGTGGAAATTATCACATATCACCAATATCACACACAAACAAAATCCTGCTGAAGATCATGCAAAACAATTGAAACAGTGCATCAACAGAGAACTACCAGAAATACTAATTGGGTTTAGAAAAGGTTTTATAGCACTTGGGACATCATAGCCAATGTCAGATGGATCTTGGCCGAAAGCAGAGGCCTTCGACTGTGTGGATAACAACAAATCACGGCTAAGCTTGAGGAAAACTGGAATCCAAAAAAACTCCTTTGTGCTCATGTGAAACCTGTACTGGAATCAGAAAGCAGTCCTCAGGACAGAGAAATGGAACATTTCATGGTTAAAATCAGGAAATGAGTGCTTCAAGGGTGCATCCTATATACAGAACAGATCATTCAGGAGGCTGGACTCTATGAGGAGGAATGTGGCAACAGGATTGGAGGGAGACTTTTCAACGATCTGTGTTACACAGACAACACAATCTTGCTTGCTGAAACCAAGGAGGACCTAAAGCATTTACTGCTGAAGGTCAAGAACTGTAGTCTTCAACATGGATTGATGCTCAACATCAAGAAAACAAAGATTCTCACCTTAGGGCCAATTGGCAGCTCTATAGTAGAAGGAGAAGAGACCAAGATTGTTAATAACTTCAGCTTGCTTTGCTCCACAATTAATATTCTTGGCACTGGCATTCAGGAAACCAAAAGATGACTTGCATTAGGAAAATCAGGGATCTACTGTCACGGATCTCTACAGAGTGCTGAAGAGAAACATGTCAGTCTAGAGATTAAAGCCTGATCTAGTCAATGATCTTTGTAATTATTTGTTATGCATCAGAAAGCTGGATGACTAAGCTGATAGAATTGATGTTTTTGAGTTGTGGTGCTGGAGAAGGGTATCAAGATACCGTTCACTGCCAATAGAACAAACAAGTTCATCCTGGAGATGGTGAAATCAATTTGTTTCTTAAAGGCAAGGATTTTGAGGCTCTATCTCATATACTTTTGGCATGTTGCCAGTAAGGACCAATCTTTGGAGAAGGACATGATGCTTGGTAAGGTGGAGTGTTAGCATAGGAGAGAAGACCCCATATGAAATGGATTGACACAGTCACTGAGGTAATGGGCATAGGTGTATTGGAGGCTGAGGCCAGGGCAGAGTTCAGAGCTATTGTCCATTGCATAAGGTTTCTATGAATTGAAAGGGATTCAAAGGCAGATATAAACTACAACAATCATTGACTGTTTTAAAGAGATAGACTTAGAGTGAGATACAAGCCTCATCCTTCTAGAGGCCATTATAAGCTCATCGGAACTCAATGCTAGCTCTGTGTTTGGAGGGATGTTCACTTTCCAGCTGTACAACTGACAGTAAGCTATATCTCACCAGTCTCTGAAACACCAGCCTGCATCATCCACAGTCATGTGAGTCATTCCCTTGGCAGGTCTGAGTGTCTGTGAGACCTTCCAGTGAATCACAGAACCCAAAGGACGTAGCACAATGAAGGAACTGAAGGAAGGAAGAACAGTTGATGTTGGAAATCATGGAGTCGTACAGCAAACCAAACTTCTGAGACACTAGTGACTTCCTCCTCCTTGTAATCGGTCTGCTATTAATCTTAGCAGACCACATTGTGAATGAATGTGCAATTATAGCGTTTTTCATAACTTCATCTATTAATGGAGCCTTTAATTGTTTCTACCGTTTGACAATTGTGGAAAATGCTAAAACAAACACTGGTTTTATATCTTCTGGAGAATATGAACCTAAAACTGAGATTGCTCACTTTTATGGTAATTTTATATTCAGCTTTTTGAGAACCTACCAAACTGTTTTCCAAAGTTACTGAGTGAATATATGAAGTTTCCAGTTTCTCCACAAACTTATCAACACTTGTCCTGTTACTTCCTTTTTTAAAATCAGATAAACAAACAAACAAACCCCACCAAACAGTTGCCATTGTAATAGGACTGAGGTAGTATCTGATTTAAATAGAGTGGTTAAAGTATCCACCTGCTAGCTAGAAGGTTAAATGTTCTACTTCACTAGTTGCTCCATCGTATAAAAATATGGAATTCTGTTTCTATAAAGATTCATCGCACTGGAACCCTGTGAGGCAATTCTAATCTATTTTATGGAACTACTATGCATCAGAATAGATGCTGTAGTAATAAGCTTGGGGTGTTTTGTTTTGTTTTGTTTTTAGTACGAGAAATGATATTGAAAGGAGTCCTGGTGGCCTAGTGAACAGGAGTTCTGCAGCAGTCTAAGGAGAAGTGGTTTGAATCTATCATTGTTCCATGGGGGAAACATGGAAATATCCTGTGGTGCCATTTTCAGCCTCTGAAAACCTGCTGGAAGATCAGTTAAGAGTAGGTCCCAGCTTGATGCCATATAACATCACCACTACAATGACATTGGAGAGCTCTGGTGACCTAATCCATAGCAGTCGTTCTACTGCCCTAAAGGCAATGCCTCTCTGATGGTTTGAATCCACTAGCAATTCCTTGTGACCTCAGATGGCTTAGTGGAAAGGAGCTGTGCCACAATCCTGAAGGTATGCAGTTCAAGGCCACCAGCTGCTCCACAGGAGAAGGATGGACAATCTTCTTCTGTGTGATTAACTGCCTCTGAAAACCCACTGGAGGGTCAATTATGGGTCAGTTCTGACTCTATGGTACACAACAGCAGCAACTCCTTGAGAAAATTATAGGTAATCTCCTCACAGTGATCTGCAACCTCAAATTACAGTAAAGAACCAAAACATCACCACTACCAGTACCAGGCAGCCTATGACTTGATAGAAATGAGAATTGTTTGTTCTGAGTCTTTTTTCAAGTTATTTAATTATCCTGCTTGTTGAAATTGTCTATTTTTCTGATTTTAAAAAAATGAGTATGTTTTTCTTATGGTTCATACTTTTTTAAAATATGCCAATTTAAAAGACAATAACTTATTAACATTTCTAAATTATTGTGAGATAGGAATATTTTTGCAATTTATTTTCAGATTCCTGTATATGTACATATTGTTGTTTTGATGTGTACCATAGAGTCAAAACCAAACAATAACTGACCCTTCAGTGGGTTTTCAGAGGCAGTTAGTCGCATGGGAGGAGATTGTCCATCCTTCTCCCATGGAGCAGGTGGTGGCCTTGAACCATGTGCCTTTAGGATTGTAGTGCAGCTTTTTGCCACCAGGCCACTTGAGCTCCTTAGAAACATATAAACAATATTATACTTGAAGAGACTTGTTTTCTTGCTATTTCTATCAGCTCACTTCTTCAAGAAAATACTATTTTTAAAAGAAACCTAAAGGAATCTCTGCCTACAGACTACAAAAGAATGTTCTTAAGGAATTGAATATAACCAACTAATTAACAAATACAGATGGCTCTGTTGTGGATGAAAGAAAGATTATTTTCTTTAAAAAATTAATATGTATTTTAAAAACAGTCTGGAGAAGGGAGATTAACTGGTCTTCTTTCATGGCATTTAATAAAAATGTGGAGTACAAAATTACTTCTGTTTACACCCATAAAAATGTATTTTATGTTAAAACTAATCCATTTATATTATCCTGGTCTGTTCACAGTCCTGATAGTTATGGATTCCTTTTACATTATGATTTCACAATGTGCCAAATGTCTTCCACATGCGAGTACAATCACACACATATAACCATGGGCCTAAAAAAGCACTGCATTCTGAAGGAAATCAGTCATCTGAGGCATCTTGCAGTGGGGCCATAATAATCAGGGAGTCATACTCCAAAAGATTGAGATAGTCTTATTTTCCTTCCAGTGATTTTTTTCCTTGTTTCCAAAGATGTATGTATCTGTAGGGAGACTCTTGATTCTGAACTGTGTTTTTTTCTGTTGACATACAGAAAACACTTAGAAATTGTGGACAAATTCAGTGTTAAGAGATGACATTGAAGCACACTATAAAAAAAACCAAACCCACTATCACTGAGTCAATTTCAGATCCCAGGGACTCTCTACAAGTTTGCTGTTGGTAGGTGTCCTCGAGTCCAGTACTACTCATAACAATGCTATGAATGGCTGAACAGAACCCTGCCCTATCCTGTGCCATCTCTGGCACACAGAGGTCATAAGGTTTACAAAGCTGAAATCTTTATAAGAGCAAACAATCTAATCTTTTTGTCCTGGAGCAGCTGGTAAATTTGAACTGCCAACCTTTTGGCTTTTAGATTTCATGTACAAAAACACAAGTTTACTTTTTCAGAAAATAGGGCCAGCTTTTAATGTTGTTTTTTACTTATCATTATCTTCTAATCTTTTCAGAAAGAATTATAGAAGGTCTGGAGAAAATCAGGACAGGGAGTATTAACATGGTTTTAGGTCATTTTTCCAACATCTTGGAAAAAAGATAAAGATTTTGTACAGGCCAAAGTGAAAACATTTTTTCTTATCTGGATATAACCAGACCAGGAAAATAAGCATTTTCAGCATAATACTTGTTTACAAGTTCATAATAAAAAAAGATGTTATTTACCATTCTTAACAGTCATTCAAATATGCAAGGAACAAAGAATAAAATTGTTATAATAATCTCTTTACAAGAAATTTTTTTTCATTAAGGAACATAATTAGCAGGACTTTTTTGTCACACCTCTAGGAGGGAGCTCTGGTGGTTTACTGGCAAGAAGCTGCACTGCAATCCTGAAGGCACGCAGTTGAGGCCACCAGATGCTCCACAGGAGAAACATGGGTAATCTCCTCCTGTGAGATTAACTACCTCTGAAAACTCACTGGAGGATCAGCCATAGGTTGGTTCCAACTCAACTATACACAACAACAACAGGAGATAATTTGGGATTAAGAGAAGAGGTCCTGTAGTGCTTGCTGCAGAAGGGCAAGGACTACAGTCTTCAATATGGATTGAAATTCAACATCAAAAAGACAAAGATTCTCATCCTGGGCCAATTAGCAGCACCATGATAGATGGAGAAGAAATTGAGGTGGTTAACAATTTCAGCTTCACAATCAACACTCTTGGCACCAGCAGTCAGGAAATCAAAGGATGAATTGCACTGGGAAAATCTGCTGTCAGGGATTTCTCTAAAGTGCTAAAGAGCAACAATATCAGTCTAGAGACAAGGTGCACCTGATCGAGGTCAGGATCTTTGCAATTATTTGCTATACTTCAGAGAGATGGACAATGACTAAGGCTAACAGAAGAAGAATCAGTGTCTTTGACTTGTGGTGCTGGAGAAGAATGTTGAACATCCCATTGATTGTCAAGAGAAGAAACAGGCTTGTCCTGGAGAGGGTGAAACCAAGTTTATTCTTGGAGGCTAGGGTGTTGAGGCTGCATATCACATACTATGCGGCCAGGAGAGAATAGTCCTTGGGGAAGAACATCATGCTCGGAAGGGTGGAGGAGCAGTGCAAGACAGGAAGACCTTGGATGAGATGGATCGACACAGTAACTATGGAAATAGGGTTAGGTGTGTCAGAGACAGTAGAATGGCTCAGGATAGGTCAGGGTTCAGAGCTATTTTGCATAGGGTTGCTATGAATTGCAGGCCACTCAATGGCATATAATAACACTACAATCACCAAACAATGAAAGTTCAACTAAGGTGTTCGTTAGAGAAAAGGCTGGTAAAATTTCATGCAGTGTACTTTGGGTATATTGTCAGGAAGCACTAGTCCTTGAAAAAAGACATCATGTTTGAAAAAGCAGGTCAGTGAAAGAGAGAAAGACCTTTAATGAGATCAATTGGCACAGAGACTACAACAGTGGGCTTAAGCATGAGGAAGCTCACGAGGATGGAGAAGGACTGTGCAAAGTTTGAATTGGCTGTTCTAAGGATATCTAAGCATCACTGTCAATTCAATAGCACCTAGCGGTAAGTCACCAAGTGATAACTGGCAATGGCAAGCACTGAGTTTATTAATTTAAACGTGAATTTTGTTCATCCATTGCGAAAAAAGTCCAAGTCAAACTTAAACTTTATGAATTATTTGGCAATTAATCATACACCTTTTATGGCACACTTTGGTCTATATAGTATCTGCTGCTATATATACTTTATAGAACTATACAGTACCTATGGAAAACAATTTGATGTCCCTTATTTTCTTGTTTGTTTTTACTTTTAGAGTAGCTCACTTTTCGAAACATTCAAATTTATTTATCAGTGTTTATCTTATTTTTATGTATACTAAGCACTTGCTTGGAAAGTGGAGTGGCATCCACTTCCGTAATAGCTTGCCTCCGGAAACCCTATGAACCTGGAGAGAGGATGAAAGGCTCCCAAGCGTCGAGAACTCTCCTTCATAGGGTCGCTATGAGTCGCCTGCGACTCCACGGCACTCAACGACAACAAGTACTTGCTATATCTTATAGGTACCACATAATGAAAGCACATAATAGTTACTGGGAGACTTTCCTGAGGATTGGGAATATACCAAATCCCATTTACATATTAAATATTTTGTTATACTTCATAAAATATATGAGATATTTTATTTTATTTTTTAAATTATTATTATTGTTGTTATTATTATTTTAAAAAGAAACCTTTATAATGTGGAATGTAAGTAGCTATTTGTCCTTAATAATAAAAAGAAAACAATGAATATTAAATAGATTAAGTTTATAATCTAAAAAGTTTAAATACAAAATTTGTCAGAGCAGAAGCAGCCTCTCTGGGCAGCATGAAAGGTGAGATTTTAAAAGGAGTGGAAAGGGAAGTGCACAGTAGGCCTGGGACAAAGGAATCCCTTTACAAGAGCTCATTGCATACAGTGGAGTCAGTGGAAGAGGTATAAAAAACAAGCTATCTGTTACCCTGAAAATTAAAAAAAAATAATTCTTGACAAGTTTTTCCATCAAAACCATTGAAAAAGATGTAGTATAGGCTTCTCTGTTATCTCTTTTTATATTTAGTCAGTTACTAAATTTTGATGATTCTGCTTTAAAAGGATCTCTTTTGTGGCCCAGAGAGTAGGTCATTGAGCTACAAACTCTGCTATGGGTACTGACTTGTAGCTAATCCTCAAGAGGGTCTTGGAGGCTGTAAATCACAAGGGAAAAGAGTGTCCATCTCCTGGAGAGCAGCCAGCTGTTGACTCAGCTATGGGTCAATTCCAAATTGATAGTAATGAGTTTGAGCCTCAAGCCTTGTATACATTCATTATATATTGTTATTATTATGTACACCTGAGTAAAAGCAACTCATAGTTGATCCTCCAGCAGGTGTGTTTTTTTAAGTTTTTTTTAATACTAGTTTATTTACAAAATTAAAATATATTGTATTTCATACCAGATCTTTCCTATTTCCCTCACCCCCCACCAATCAAATTGTTACAACGGCATGATTAATCTCCCCCCTACCCTCATACAGCCTCGTCCATCTGCTTCCACCCTCCTCCCCCTTTGGATCCTCATATTCATTCTACAATAATGGTTTTATTCTGTATTTGTCCTTGTGGGTCTGAGTTAGTCCACTCAGCACAATGTCCTTCAGTCCCTCTCAAGTTAGAGAATAATTTTATAATTGTTTTACATACTGTGTTATAAAGTCCTTGGGAGGCAGTAAGTTGTGCAGGAAGATATTACTTCTATTTCTTCTTGATGGCAGCTGTTGAATGCAAAACACAGCGTTTGCATTTGGCAGTGAAATTTCTTACTACTAAGTGACCAGAACTTCCTTGAATATAGCTCTATGTGTGTACTAATAAATAGACTACAGTCTTCAGAATTAATCATACCTCAACATCAAGAAACCAAAAATCTTTACCATTGGGCCAATAGGCAACACTGTAATAGACGAAGAGAGAACTGAAACTGGAAACCATTTAAACTTACTTGGATCCACAATCAACATCCTTGGTAACAGCAGTCAAGAAATCAAAAGATATAATGCACTGGAAAAAGCTGCTGTCAAGGACCTCTCTGAAAGTTTTTAGGGTTAGCAAGCAATATAAGCTTAATGACTAATGTGCATTTGATCCAATCCATGTCTTTTCAGTTACTTGCTGTGCATCAGAAAGTCGGACAATGAAAACAGATAATAGAAGAACTGATAGCTTTGAGTTGTGATGTTGAAGAATAGTACTGAATATTTTATGGACAATAATATACAAATGTATAATAATCAAATGTATTTTGGAGGAGGTGCAAACAGGGTGCTCTTAACAGGCAAGGATGGTGAAACTTCGTCTCACATACTTTGGACAGGTTGAAAAGAGGGGCTAGTTTTTTGGGGGAAAATACCATGCTTGGTAAAGTGGAAGGTCAGAGAAAGAAAAATTTTCAACAAGATGGGTTGACACAGTGACTGCAACAATGGTCTCAAGAATATTAGAAATGATAAAGATGACACAGGATAGGGCAAGTTACAGAACTGCAGTGGTTCGTAGCCACTGCGATGGTACCTAGCAACAACATTAATAAGTGGAAGTGAGTGTATTAATAAGCACAATGAATGAATGAAGTGTACAACTGGAAGGCCATGACAATGATTCTTATTCAGGGCATGCTGAGATGTTAGAGGACACAGATTGTAGCAACCAAATTTCAGCCTTTGGAAAAGGGAAATGACATGTGAGACTCAGTATCAATATATGTTCAGTTTCAATAAAGCAAAAAAGTATTAAGAACAATTAAGGCAGAGGGAAATGTTGAAACTCACAGACTAATTAGTCAGCATCATGTCTTTTTGGCAGCATGACTTCATTTCAACTGCTACCCAACTGTGGATTGCTGGACTTTGTGAAAAACTTCCTGAAATGTGCCCTAACCCTGGATCTATAATCCATGCCCACAAAAGCAGAGGGCAAGAAATCAAATGACATATTGCCTCAGGCAAATCTTCTGCAAAAGATCCCTAGGAAGTCATCTGTAAAAGGGATACCACTTTGAGGACTAAGATATGTCTGACTCAGATAGTATTTTTAGTTACATTATACTCATGCAAAAAACTGGACAATGACTAGGAAAGACCAACAAAGAATTTATGCCCTTGAATTACGGTGCCAGAGGGGGGAAAAATATTAAACAAACTCATTTTGGAAACAGTACAGTCAGAATTCTCCTTAGAACAGAGACTGGCAAGACTTCTCTCACTTGCTTTGAATAAGTCATTAGGAGAAATCAGTCCCTGAAGAAGACGATCATGCTTATTAAAGAGTCAGCAAATAAAAAAGGGGGGGGCAAGATTTTCAACAAGATGCATTGACACAGTAGCTGGAGAAATGGACTCAAACATAGCAAAGATTGTGAGGATGGAAAAGGAGCAGGCAGTGTTTTTTTTAGGGTACCTTAGCAGGTATCCTTTTTGTTTTTCCTAGCTCTGAGTAAAATGTTGCTAAGTCATGTAGTGATTTCCCCACAGCCCCTGATTCATTTTATCCTTTTCCCCTCTTTCCCCCCACCTCCTTCTTAACAAGCTATAATGGATTGCACAGAAATTATTTTAAGTAATCTATTTATTTGATTTATTTATTAAACAATCCAAATTTAGCTTGATTGAAGGTGGTTATAGTTATTGTCAGATGCTCTTGAATTTTTACTGATTCAAATCACCTCTATTTACAAAAGAACAAAACACTGACCTGTCTGAACTAACTTTACAAACATTTCTGTGTTGAACTTTGTCATTGCAACTGTTCTGTCAACCCATTTTACCAAAGGTCTTCTTTTTTTGCTGACCTTCTAATTTATCCTGGAACAGAGTTCTCCTAATTGTTGTTGTTATGTGCCATCGACTCGCCTGTAACTCATAGCAACCACCCCTATATGTACATTATATTTGGACTCTGCCCTATCCTGAACCAGTCTCATTGACTCCAACCACCCTAATCCCATTTCTCCAGTCACTGAGTCAATCCATCTCATCCTGGGTCTTCCTCTTCTGCTCTGTCCCTCCACTCTCCTAAGATACGTCCCTCTCCAAGGACTGGTCCCTTCTGGCCACATGCCTAAAGTATGTGAGGCAGAGCTTCAAAATCTTTGCCTCTAGTGAGCAGCCTGGTTCCTCCTCTCTAGGAGAGTCTGAATAACATGTCCAAAGTATCTGGGACAAAATTTCACCATCCTCTCAGAAACATGCTAGTTTTTCTAAGACAAATTTGTTCATTCTTCTGGAAATCCATGCTATTCTCAATATTCTTCACCAAGAACATAGTTCAAAGACATCAATTTTTCTGTGGTAAATTTCTTATTCATTGTCCAGCTTTTGTATGCATATGTGGAGACAGAAGCTACCATGGATTGGTCCAGGCCCACTGTAATCCTCAAAGTGACATCTTTGTTTTGCAACTGTTAAAGAGGCCTATTAACAGTGGTCTTGTCCAATACACTGTATCATTCGATTTCATGACTGATTAAGTGCTTTGTTTCTCCCATGGTGTAGTAATGACCATTGTCTTTCACTCTAGCAATGCATTTGTCAGCGTAAACTTGAAGGATGTTTAAATACTGTGCCTTTTTATTCTTTTCTAGCACTTTTTATTTGCTAGACACTTCTGTGAATTGCAAATCAGCAAAGTCCTTTTAAGACGCTAATCTCAGAACACTTGATCATGCTTATATGAAACCTATACTTGCACCAAGAAGGAGTCCTCCGAACAGAGCAGGGAAATACTTTATGGTTCAAAATCAGGTAGGGAGTGCATCAGGGGGATGCATCCTGTCCCCATACCTTTTCAATCTGTATGCAAAACAAATCATTTGGGAAGTAGGACTTTATGAGGAGGATCATGGCATCAGGATTGGAGGAAGACTAATTAACAATTTATTATATATGCAGATGACACAACCTTGCTTGCTGAAACTAAAGAAGATCTGAAGCACTTGCTGCAAAAGGTCAAGGACTGTAGTCTTCAATATGGATTGAAGCTCAACATCAAGAAGACAAACATCCTCACCACTGGGCCAATTGGCAGCACCATAATACTTAGAGAAGAAAGAGATTGAGGCTATATTGAGATTATAGCTTTCTTGGATCCACAATCAACACTCTTAACACCAGCAGTCAGGAAATCAAAAGACAAATTGCATTGGGAAAATCTACTGTCATGGACCTCTCCAGAGTGCTGAAGATGAATGATGTCAGTCTAGATACTAAGGTGTATCTAATTCAGGCCATGGTCTTCTCCATTACTTGTTATGCTCCAGAGAGTTGGACAATGACTAAGATGTCTTTGAGTTTTTGTGCTGGAGAAGAGTCTTGAACATACATACCATGGACTGCCAGGAAAACAAATCAGTCTGTCTTGGAGAGGGTGAAACCTCCTTGGAGGCTGGGATTTTGAAGCTCTACCTCATTTACTTTGGGCATGTGACCAGAAGAAACTGGTCTTTGGAGAAGGACATCATTCTTGGAAAAATGGACAGGCAGTGCAGGAGAGGAAGACCCCAGATAAGATGGATTGATACACTAACTGGGGAAATGGAAGTGGTATGTTGGAATTAGTGAGACTGGCTCAGGACAGGGAAGGGTTCAGAGCTGCTGTATATAAGTTTGTTATACCTCTCAGGAGACTCAGTGACACATAAAAACAACAAAATTCTATGACAGGTTTGGAAGCCGGAGAGGCATCCACTTCCTAAACAACTTGCCTCTGGAACTCAATGAACTTTGATAAATGTTGATAGTTGTAGAGGGGCTTCAACCCTTTTGTTAATAGGGT
>NW_006399752.1:8930371-8942569 GCF_000299155.1 Elephantulus edwardii
TGAGTGTGGAAACTACAGAACAGTGTCATTGATTTCACATGCAAGCAAGATTCTGCTGAAGATCATCCAAAAACGATAGAACAGCACATCAGCAGAGAACTGCCGGAAGTCCAGGCTTTCCCTTTAGCTTTTTTAAAAGTGAGGTGGTTGTTGTTGTTGATTGCCATTGAATCGAACATGACTCATTGTGACTCTATGAGTAAAAACCTAATGCCTTTTCATAACTGTCATCATTTCGCCAAGTTCAAAGAGTTTCCAGAGGCATGTGGTTTAGGAAGTGTATGCCACTCATGCTTCCAAACCTGTTTTACATCTGGGAGCTTCATCAAACACTGTCCATATTGGGAAACCATTTTGTTATACTACCGTACTTTTAGGTTTACAAAAGCGGCCAATTGTTAAGGCTCTTATAACACTTTCTATTCAGTTAAAAATATGAAGAAATAGAGAATCTTCAAAAGACTACGTAGAACTTTCATATGAACTTAAAATTTGAGGAACTCAAGTATATGTCCAAATAATGGGGAGCACTTGAGAAATTCAAGTGTCTTTTTACTTTTTCTCTTTAGCCTTTCTATTCCTGTTGTTATGTGTCATCAAGCCAAGTACAACTCATAGTGACTCTGTGAACAACAGATCTGAACCCTCTCCTATCTTGCACCATAATTATCATCTCTGATATATTTGAGCTCATTGTTGTGTTCAGTTGTCAATCCATGTTTGGGGGAGTAGTCTTCCCCTCTTTCACTGACCCTCCACCTTTCCAAGGAATATCTCTCCTATGTGAGGCAAAGCTTCTTCATCCTTGCCTGCAAGTAGCATTCTGGCTTCACGTTCTCTAAGACATATCTGTTTAGTCTTTTGGCGGTGCATGAGATATTCAGTACTCTTTTCCAACACCACAACTCCAAGGTAATGATTATTCCTCTGCCATTGTTTTCATTATCCATCTCCCAAATGCATTGTAATTGATTGAGAAGACTATATCTTAAATCAGGTACACCATAGTCTTCAAACTGACATCATTGCTCCTCAATACTTTGGAGTTCCTTTACAGCATACTTTCTCAATCTACTGTCTTTTGGTTTCTAGATTACTGGCACCAAGGAGATTGTTTGTGCATCCAAGCAAGATGAAATTGTTGACAATTTCAATCTTTTCTCCATATATCCTGTTCCATATTAGGCTGGTGATAAGAATTTTTGTCTTCATGGTATATCTGCTAAAGGAAAAGTGCTCAAACATCTGAGAAGCCTACCTTTCATGTTTCTATCAGTGGAAAATTGGGGGGGAAGGATGATCTCATCAAAACATTTCTATACAGATGACATATTTTAAAAATAAGCTTGGAAAATATGTTTTTAATATATCACTTTTCAGAGAAAACATCCATAAGAAAGGCAGAACAAATTTTGTTGGGGCTTACTTCAGGGATGAGGGCAGGGGGCTAGTTAGACATGTATGATACTCGTCTTTCTGGTTTATTTCACACTGCTGTGCTTTGCTAAATCAATATTTACCTTGATTTGGGATTTCTCATCTTGTCTTCCTCTTCCTGGCTTGGCTTTAACTTTTAAACTAAAAATAAATGAAGGCAGAGAACAGTTTTTACAAGCAAGTGTCTTACAAGAAATAACTCTAGTCTCATAAAGTTTTATCTATTTTTTATTTGTTGCAATGTGAATTGTAATAAAAACATAAGGCAAGGCTTAACATCATGTCCTTTCATCCAATTCCAGTCTTTTTCTGTCTATCTTCATCAATGGAGCACTCAAATTTTCAGTTGAGAATCTAAAATTTTAGCACTGCCAGTATAGACTCAAGTTTCACTTACACAGTTTTCAAAGGGAGAGAGATTACAAGTAGGGAACTTGGTATCATTTCTAATGTCACTAAATTTTATAATGTGTGACAGAATGCCCTGTTTTCCAAGAAATGGAATTTTTAACAAATACCATATTTGAAGATAATCCCACTAAAATCTGTAGTATAATATTCCAGTTCATAAGTAAGATTGCAGATAAAACAAAATCTTTAACCTTTCAGAATCAATTACATTTCATAGGCTAGGATTTAAACTTCTTTGAGGTACTTAATATCAAGTTTTGGAACAAAATGTGGTGAGGTTTATTTTTTTCCAAGTATATTTGCAGCTGTAAACACTAACTGAACTACCCAAAATATGTTCTATTTCTTTGAAATGTAATCTCTTTTTAAACAAAGACTTGGTTTTTTTTAAAAAATATGATTCTCTTCTCACAGTGAAGGGAAAATCTTGTAGTCACTAATATATAGAAATAGTAATATAATAATATTAGGAATTCTTTAATATGTTAATATTTGATCATTTTCTGTAAAGCATGGGATCATTTACTTTATAAAATTATGTAAATAGATTCATTTTAGAATTTAAATCATCTTCCTTGTATACCAGGGGGTGTTGAAATGGCCTAGGAAACTTGTTAAGTCTTTCAAAACTAGCAATTTCTTGGCTAAAATACAATTATCATTTAAGATCATTCCTTCCAACTGAGTCACTGACACAAAGGCAGAGCCTGGTGTTTAAATGCCAGTAAGACATAATTCTTTAATTTTGATCCTTATTTTTATCATATACTCTGAGTCACAGGTCACTTGCTGACACATGACAACTACAAGAAGAAGCCATGATTTGGATACTCTCATTCTTGTAAAATACAAATCATGTCTATGAAAACTTCACATATACTCACTGCATCTAATTCACCTCTGTATCTCATCAAGGCTCTGGAGGTCATAAGGGTTAAACCAGTGTCAAATGACATCAATTCTTCCAACACAGCCTCTTCTCTCCTTACCATTTCACCCTATCAGTTATACTGTACTCACTTTCTTGTTTGTCTCTGCATCAGTACACTGTTATTAATGTTTGCATTACTCAGCAACAGCAATCTGATCTTATATAGCACAGAATAGGACAGGGGTTAGGGAGGCTGTTCATAGGGTCACTGTAAATCATGCTCACTAAAGTTGGACCTAACAATGATGACAACTAGATCGTAAGCCTGAAGAGAATAAACAGCAACAAAAAATTAGAAAGCTCCAGCAAGGGCGAGGATGCAGAAAATGTACTGCCAGGGATTTTCTATCTTTTAGGGAATTTGGTGCAGTGAGAAAAAGCACAGGTTTTGAAGTTAGAGTTTGTGTGCAAATGACAAGGACATGAGGGTCAGTGACATCACTGACTTCACAGGAAGAAAACATCCCCTATAAACATCAGCACTCCAAAGTCCATTTCTAAATGTTAAACATCCTGTCCTTCCTCCATGCACGAAATCTTTCTTCAATCAATTCTGACACAACTGTTCCTACCCTGGAACTCACTGTTTTTGTTTTTTTGTTTTTTTGCTGTGCTCCATAATTTGTTGCAACAGCTATACAGAACTCACAATTATAGGATTACATTAAAGAAATTAAAGGTTACAATTTGGGTTCAGGGACCACTCAGGAAGTAGTTCCTCAATCCGGGCAGCTTCTTCTCAGGCATGCTTACAGGCCTCTTCCCTATTTGGCCAAGTGACACAAAGTGCTTCTAGCCCTGCCTTATTTAAGCATCAACAAAATCACCCCACTCTGCTGTTAAGTGTGGGGTTGAAGGTCCTTGGTTAAAACTTGCAGGTCAGTAAACCTAACTCTTACAGCAAGCACTCAGCTTTCTCTGCACACACTGGGCCCCACAGCTCTGTCTGACACCACTCTCCAGGCAGAAACCTCTGCTGACATCATCTCATCTCATCTCATCTCATCTCATCTCATCTCATCTCATCTCATCTCATCTCATCTCATCTCATTCCATGTTGCTGTCTGTCTCCTCTCACACCATCTCTCTGATGTTAAAACTCTGTCTGTGGTTAACACAAGGATCTCATGTCCAAAGGAAGTTTTGTACTCTCTGGCTTTTCTTTCTTAACAGTAGTGATTAGTCCGTTTTCTGCCTCTGTGGTTGTTACTGTGTACTGTTGAGTCAGAACCGACCTACAGCTGACCCGACGGTGGATTTCTAGAGGCCATTAGTCACACGGGAAGAGACTGCTCATCCTTCTCGTGAGGCACAGCTGGTGTCCTCCAAGTGCGTGCCTTTGGGATTGTTGAACAGCTCCTCCTCAGTAGGCCACCTGAGCTCCCTTGCCTCTGTGGTAGCTCCTTTAAAGCCCAGCAGCAAAAGAAAAACTGGACAGCTCATATGTTAACATTCTTTGCACGTTCCTACCCTAATTGGTGGCATGCATCATATTTTCATTATTAGTGAGCTATCTAATTTCATCGGTAGGCCACAACACCTCACATTTGCATAATCCTACATAGTTACTATTATCAAGTGGATTCCAAATCATAAGGATCCTATCAGGCAGAGTAGAATTTTCCCAGAGGCTTCCTAAACTCTAAATCTTTCTGAGGAAAGTAGTCCTCTTTCTCTGACAGAAAGGCTGATTGGTTAGGAGCCAAATACCTCAACCCCATACTCACCAAAGCACCCAAGGATGTAAAATGCCTACCTTTACAGAAGATAAAATAAGATATTGCACCCAAACGAGACACAAATTGTAGCTGTTAAAATTTATGCCAAGATGATTATGCTCCTACACAAGGGATTTCATTTTGGGTGAAATTCCTTGTTCAAAGTGACTCACTCTGTCATAACAAGTTTAAGGTGCCCCCTTCCACTGCAGTGCTATGTGAAGAAGGCGGGATCCAGCCAGCTGCCAGAGAACACAGCTGAGTAATCCACTGTGTACACAGCAACTCCCCATCCCTCCCAGGGTTGCTGAGCTATGTCAGAGGCTGCATTTCTGAAACGTGTGCTAAAAGCAGACTGCATCTCTTGGAATTCAATTAATAAAGTCCTTAGATATCTCTCTGATAAGAGACTAAGAGTCATATGTTAGCTTGTCAAGCAAACCTTATGAAGTAAAAGCCAACCATAAAAATAGGTTCTTTAAAATAAATGATACAGAATTATCTTTATACAAGAAGATTAACAGATAAGAATTCAATTGAAGAGGGACAAAGAAATTTCTCAAGATGTATTTAAAAGCATAACTAAAATTCAAAAGGTAAAAATTAGTTGCTCCCCCCCCCATCTGCCTTTAGTCTTCAACATGAACTGCTTTTACTTGTTTCCAAATAATAGAGAATAGCAAAAGTGGGAAAGTAACTTTACAATGGAGGAATTCAGAAAGTACCACTAACGTGAGGTGAGCAGGTTAACATCATCAGTGAAAATGCAAGCCGATTGCATCTACTACTAATACAATGACAAGGACGGGAACTGGTTAGTTTTTATCTTCTCTCTCCCAATTCCTAACTTCCGTCCAACCATGAGAAAAACATCATACAAATTTCAATTGAGGGACACTTCAAAATACTTGATCATTGCTCCTAAAAACTGCCAAATTCATGAAAAACAAGGAAAGATTGAGAAACTGTCATAGACCAGAAAAGTTTAAGAAGACAGCAAATGTGGCATTTTGCATGGGATCATGTAAGAAGAAGAAAAAAAGATGTTGGGGTTAAAATTTGTGAAATCTGAATAGCACCTGAGTCTTAGCAAGGGTTAATGTTCTTGACATGACATATGTGGCATGGTAACATAAAATGTCAACAAAAAGGGGTACTGAGTGAAAGATAGAAGAGGTTCTCTCTGTTAGCTTTATAATATCTCTATAAAAGTAAAATTACCCTAAAATAAACAAGTTATTTTAGGAAAGGAAGAAACACTTATCAAGACAGTTTTTTATTGGTTGGAAAAATTTACAACTCACAATAAAATTATAATTGATGTATAAAGCATGAGTTTACTATAAAGGCATGAAAACTCAGCACCATGCAGTTGGAACACAGTGACCCTCCATGGGCTTTCCAGGTTGGAAATCACATGAGAGGACCTTGTCCCTCTTTCTGTCATGGAGCTACTGGTGGACTCAAACCAGCACAGAAGTAAGTGCAGCCTTTGAGTTAACAGTACAATTCTCACCAGAGCTTCTTGTATTAAGGCGTACAACATCAAATTATAAGAATAAAAGACTTAGAAATGTAGATAAATAGGGGGGAAATAGGGAGCTCTGGAGGCCTGGTGGCAAGAAGATGCACTGCAATCCCAAAGGCTTGCAGTTCGAGGCCACCAGCAGCTGCACAGGAGAAGGATAAATAATCTCCTCCCCTGCAATCAACTGTCTCTGAAAACCTGCCAGAGGGTCAGCTTTGATTCCGACTCTATCGTACACAACAACAATGACAACAAGGGAAAAATAAAACTGTACTGGAAGATTTTGACACTTCTTTCTCATCCTTTGACCGCAGGTAAACAAAATTAAAAGGAAGGTAATAATAAACACTTAATACAGTTGCATTGGGGTATTCTCAATATCGTCACAAAGTTAGCCACATAGTAGGACAGAAAGAAAACTATATATTCTCTTAAATTGAGCATGAAGTAGACCAATTGCCTGACAACAATGAAATTAAGCCACAAAAAATGAACACTAAACTTGTGAAAATAGTTTTGACATTTAAAAATATTTCCCAACAAAATTATTAAAGTGGAAACAAATATCAAGATAATGACCAAGACTGGTTTAAATATAAAAACATTGGAAATATCATATGTCAACACACGCGCGCGCGCACACACACACACACACACACACACACACACATAAATATTTATACACAGTATCCAAAGTAGCACTTTAACAAGAATTCAGTTGCAAATATAAATTGTTTTTAATATTGAATAGTTGAAAAATTTAGAAGTACCAACTATGCATTTTATTTAGAAAGATAGGAGAAAAATAGAAGAGAAATCCCAAGAAAGAACACTCTGGATATTGAAGAAAAAACCCAACATTAGAAATATAATCAGATTTCCACATGAAAAAATAATAAGCTGAATTCAGTATGAAAGGTCAGTAAGAGAGTCACTGTAATAATTCAAGGCAAGAAAATACTATTGGTTGAATAAAGATCATTGTAGTATAGTGGAGAAAAGTGGCTGGAACAAAAATTAGAGTAGTGTTTTTTTTAATAACCAAACCTCTTCTGTGAAAAAATAAACAAAAGGCAAAAATCAAATTGGGGCATTATATTTGCAATTTATAACATAAATTGAGATTTGATATCTTTAACATAGTAAATGTTCTTACAATAAAATGAAAACTAATATTTGGAAGAAAAGAGGTAAAAGTGTGTGTGTGTGTGTGTGTGTGTGTGTGTATCTCAATATATATGTCTGTATGTATATGTGTGTGTGTGTGTGTGTGTGTGTATATATACACACACACACACACATATACATGACAAAAAATATGAAAGTTCCATAAAAGCTACCAATGATCTTCAAATTAAAAAAAAAAATAGAGAGGGAAAGCTTTATTTAAACAAACTGAGAAACATTTTTTAATGTAAGACTTATTTTAATGTTAGATTCATTTTATGAACATTTTTTAATGTTACTATGGACTATACTATAAGACAAGTAAAGCCTATGGCATGCTCTTCTGGCACTCATGTACACTACTGGGTTGGTAGATCCTGTTTAGTTGCCTCTAACTCACAATGGTACTGTGCACATAGAATACTGCCCAATCCTGTGTCAGTGTTATAATCCCTGCTGTGCTAAATTCCTTTTAGTCACTGTGTCAATTCCTCTCCTTGAATGTCTCCCTCTTTCCATTACCTTTGGTACTAGAGGGCAGTGTTTGGAAGTACAGTAAGTATTTAGAAGGTTTAATTGCTTGGTAAGTTCATTCTTATATTCTAAAACAATGAATTTGGAGAAGCGGTTAAATATGCATGTTTTCCGAGATCGCTGTTGTTTAGGTACCTCTCACTCATGATAACTACGGGGCAGAGGAGACTTGTCTCTCGGGTTTCCAAGACTGTGCCCTTTATGGAAATAGACTTCAATATCTTTCCCCTGGGAAGTGTCTGGTGGTTCAAACTTTTAACCTTTTGGGTAGCAGCCAGGCTGTTAACCACAATACCACCAAGGCTCCTTATATTTACATACAAGAATATTAACTGCTCAGCATAGATTGTGAGCATTTGGACAGATCTTAATTAATATATTAAAAATTACTCAGGTGGTTCTTCACTACTGTAGTAGCGACTGCAACAGAGGCAAATGTGCGTCTGTTCTGAATCTCTAGGGAACTGTAGCACATTCATCATTTATGTACAAAGTTGTTAACAGAAGGGTCATTTCAAACAAAGAAAAGTGGTGAAGAATGGTGTTGTTATGTACCATCCAGTCAGAACTTACTCATAACGGACCCTCCAGCAGGTTTTCAGAGGCTATAAAATGCATAGGAGGAGACTGTCTATCTTTTCTCCCACAGAGCTTGGTGGATTTGAACTATGTATCTTTGGGTTGGCAGTACAAATTCTTACCTCTAGGTTACCAGAGCTTCAATTCAGTTCTAGGAAGTAACATTAGATGGGACCAAAGGGAAGAAAGTCAAACATTTCTATCCTGAGAGAACTAATAGAAGAACAGTTAAATAAATTTCGAGACCAATTTTTAGATGAAGAATTTAAGAGATAATAATTATGCTTCAATGAAATAGAAATGGTCACAATATTATGGTAGCTTAGAAAAGCAAGCTATGAAGCCATGCAGAGAAGATGATTCTAATTTAGCTTAAAATACATAAATATTAAAATTCAAAAGGCAATACATCAAAATGTTCACACCATTTATTTACATGCGATACAATTATGGGTGCTTCTTATTTTCTGCTTTATTCAAGCTAGCTTTTGTAAAATCTAATTTTCCCACAAAAAGCATGCATTAATTTAATAAACAGAAAACAATAAAGACAATACAAATGAGCTTAAAAGCTTTTCTTTACACAATTGCACAAAGACCAAATACTTAAAAGTAAAGGCTCTAAGGAAGTGGACATGCCAGCACAGATGGCAGGATAAAAATGCAATATGGGAAGCACAGAAAAGGATTCAGACAGAATCAAAACAGAGATAATTCCCTTAGGTGGGTGGTTTTCTAAAAATTTGGCAGAAAACCCATTTATTCCTACTGTATCATGACCAGAGGCATTAGAAGAAAACCAGGCAGAGCTTCTCCGACTAAAGACAGATGCAGGGGGCCTGCAGTCCTGCTGCTGGCTACCCTTCACCCCCACTCATATCCTTCCCGGGATTTCTCCAGAAGTCTTTGTAGTGGCCTCTATAGAAGCACTAGGTCTATGAGATATAGTTTGAAAATCAACAAGACAATCATCTCCTCACATTAATATTTATCAATTACTCCTAACAAAGATCAGCTGGAAATTCTTGGAATCCACCTTATCATTTCAGGGTTTATTATGTATTATAATGCAAGGAAATATATGCAGTTGCCATGACAGCATAGGTTAGTTCATTAACTCTCTACAAATTCACTGTTCTTCTGTTCAAATTAGTTAAAAATCCTTTCTAGGTATAAACATATGTAGGCAGTTGATCTGGAAATATGTTACTTGATTTTCAAAATAATTTAAAGAAAGGAAAAGCAACGTAAGTGAATTTAAAGGGGGTTTTGGTGTGAAATGCTGGGTTTGTTTTGACCTGATTACCCTTGGCCGTATTAAACACTGAAGGTACAGAGTTTTGTTGTTTTGTTTTGTTTTCTCAAGCCTAGGATACCACAGCCTGTATAGTGAACAGCAGCTTCTACTCAATTTAGCCAGCACCTGCACTGTGCTGAGCATAGATTATGAGCATGTGGACAGGTCTTACTGAACATGCTTAAATATTATTCATGTGGTTCTCCTCAGTAGTGAAGTAGTGACTGCAACAGAGGCAATTTTGTGTATCTGTTCAGTCTAGAGAACAATAGCACGTATCACATACTTCAGACATGATGTTAAGAGAGGCTATTCCTTGGAAAAAACCATTTGGAGGGTCAAAGAAACAGAGGAAGACTCAATGAGATTGACAGTGACTGTGGCAATGGGTTCACATGTGTCAGGCAGGATAAAGACAGCACAGGATAGGACAGGGTTCAGATCTATTGTTCACATGGTTGCTGTGAGTGGTACTCAACTCAAGGACACCTAACAACAAGCAGCTACCCAATATGTAAGCATCGGCAAAATGTAAATATTAAGCCACTAACATAAGGCTACATACTGAGATGGGCCATAAATGTTAAGAAATCCCTGGGTAGGACAGGCAGTTAATATATTCAGCAGCTAATCAAAATGTTGGGAATTAAAGTCCAACTAGAGTTGCTTCAGAAAAAGGGTTTGGGCATCTTCTTCTGGAAAATCAATTATTAACGATTCCGTGGAATGCAGTTCTATTTTGATAACATATGGATATCCAAGAGCAGGAATAGGCTTGATTGGTTTGTTTTGGTATGAATGTAATGGGTGCACCAAATTTCAAAGAGAACATAAAAGAATATAAATGCCTCTTTAATAACTTCATGTACATCCCATGCAGAAATTATACATCTTGACAGGTTAATAAACAAAATACATTATGAAAATTATTTTTATTTGTTTATTTTACCTTTTTAGATATGACAACTAGGAAATTTAAAATAATATATGTGACCGACATTTCTGGCTAGCATTGAGTTTCTATTGGGCAACATTGTTATAAAACAAGCACAAACAGAACTACATTTATTAGTATCTCAGTTCTTATTTGGGATTTTTTTTGGGGACAAGGAGATAATTGTTTTGTGGATGAAATGAGAGACAATAATCGTGGCCTTCAAAATTCTCGATTTATCAATTAGGGGTGGAATGTCTTTCCCGATTTATGGAAGCAGGAAATAGCAGTTACATTCCATAACACGTAAGAGAGATGTGGACTAACCCAAAAATGTACCCATAATGAGGCTCTTCCCTTTAACTTGTGCAATGGTTAGGAACTGTGGTGATTCCTTTGGTCAGTTGGATTATTTTGTTGCCAACATGAACTACAGAAAATTATCTAAATAGATATCAACAAAAGAATGTGAGTATTGCCATCAAAATGAGCTTCAGATTTCTCTAGGTCATGAAAGTTAGTCTTGCCTTTTTTCCATGCCTCATATTTACATCTAAGCCTCTTTGAAGAATGTATTTCTCTAAAATGGAACATTAATCATCTGAGGCTCATGAATTCTAGTATAATATAAAGCTATATATTTTTCCAAGAGCATCTTCACCCATCATTTAAATTTACTCTGAAAGTCTGAGTAATAGTAGTTTCTAAGCTAGGTTACATTACATAGCTTCAAACTTTGTAGAGCCTTCATATTTTCATTCCTTTATTGAGTAGATATTTATTGAACACTTACTCTATATACCAGGCACTCTGCCAGACTCTAAAATGCAATGAAAACCAAAAATAGAGCAAGATCATCAATATCCTGAATATTACTTGCTAGTGCAGGAATTGGGGAAGAGGAGACTTCAAAGCTCAAGCGAACTGACAGGATATAGTTAGAATGAGGTACAGCTCCTACAAAAGTAACAAGAAGAGTGATGCCCAAACATATATATATATATATATATACACACACACACTATTAAATGTATGTCTATGTTATACATATGTATATATGTATATATTAAATGGCTGTATTTTCTCAAAATACAAGTGAAAATGAGGGGGAGGGGGGGAGAAAAGTGGTGTCCTGAATCCAATTAGGTACAAAATAAGTCAGTAGGTTTGATATAAGGTGTGAGGGAGAAAGAAGGCAAACTGGAGTGTTGACTATATTACAACTTAGTGCTTGTTGTCTGCACAACACAATAGCCACACAGCTTCTTAAGGCATGACCAACTGCCCAAAGTAAGGTTTAATTTCACAAAATGGCCAGAAGGCAGGGACAGACTTCAGTGTTGAATTGCAAATTGGTGGGGAGCTTGCCAGGGAAAGAAGGAAAGAGCTGACAATCAATATAGGCAGGCCAGGGAGCCCTGATGGCTTAGCAGCAAGGAGTCCTTAAACCAAAAGAGCATGGTTTGATAGGCAATTTCCTCCTGTCTGATTTACTGCCTTTTAAATCCCAAGGCTGGGTCAGATATAACTCGGTTCAGATTCAATGGTATATTACAACAACATAGACAGGCCTATCACGTACACTGTTAATGGGTCTGGGGGCTAACAGAAAGGTTGCACAGAGGCACCTTGGGAGAAAAGCCTAGGATTATACATATTTTT
>NW_006399752.1:8942669-8945503 GCF_000299155.1 Elephantulus edwardii
TGACTCCACAGAAGCCAGCATTCTGCGGGTTGTTCACACTTGGGAAATCCCAGATATACCAAGACAGAGTTCCTGTAATGGTAAAGACACCCTACAGCAGTTCTAAATATCAAGGCATGGTACCATAACAAACACTTAGAAACAGATCTAGGTCGAAGTCTGATGACTAGGCATTCAGAATATGTGAATAAGGAAATATAGGAGTAAATAGGAAAAATTAGAAATAGGATAGAGGCCAACTTATAAGAACTTTATTACCAGGAATTATTTTTAATTAATTTTAATAAACATTTACAGAGATTTTGGATTTCCATTCATTCATTGCTGCACTTTTCTCCCTGCCCACCCCTCCCCACCAGTTTGCTCCTCTTTGAAAAGGAAAATAAAAAATAACTCCTTCATTGGTATACAATTCCCCCCCACACCCCAATGCACTAAGTACACTTCTCTTTGCAACCTTAATTCTGGACTCCTGTGCTAACTAACCATAATACTCAATCCTATATCGCCTCTAATCTGTTCTTTCCCTCATCTGTTTCAATACAGTATACATAATTTATCCAGTTTTTTTTTTCTCAGTCTTACCTCAACCCTGATGTCAGACCCATTCTACAACAGAGGCATCATGCAGTATTTGTCCCTTTGTGACTGAGATATTCCACTCAGCATAATATCCTCCAGGGTCACCCATTTTGAATAATATTGCATGAATTCCTTGTTTTTCAATGCGACATAGTATTCCATTGTGTGATTATACCACAGCTTCTCTATCCATTCATTTGTTGATGGGCACTTAGGTTGTTTCCAACTCTTTGCTATTGTAAACAAAGCTGCGATAAACATGAGTGTGCATATATATGCTTAGATGGCAGTTATGGTCTCTCTGGGGTATATTCCCAGTAATGGGATAACTGGGTCAAATGGTATCTCTATTTGCAACTTTTTGAGAAAGCGCCACACCACTTTTCACAACGGTTGCACCATTTTACACTCCCACAAACAGTGAATAAGAGTTCTAGTTTCTCCACATCCTCGCCAGCATTTGTTGCTTGCTGTTATGTTAAATTTTGCTATTCTTACTGGGGTGAGATATATCATAGTTGTTTTGATTTGCATCTCTCTTAGAGCAAGGGATTGTCAACATTTCTTGATGTGCTTGTTGACCATCTGAATGTCTTCTTGGGTGAAGTGTCTGTTCATATCCTGTGCCCATTTCTCAATTGGATTATTTACCTTTATCTTATTGTGGTGGTCAAGTACTTTATAAATTTTGGATAAAAGTCCCTTATCTGACATATCATCACCAAATACTTTTTCCCAGTCTGTGGCTTCCCTTTTTATCCTGTCGGAGAAGTTTTTAGATGTGCATAGGGATTTGATTCTTAGAAGGTTCCATTCATCTATTTTATCTTCTCCCAGTTGTAGATTTTTCAGGATACTTGGAAGACTTTTTATGTTGTGGATTAGGACTACTAAAGTTCTTCCAAGCTTTTCTTTAATGAAGTTTATAGTCTTTGGTTTAAGTCCTAGGTCCATGATCCACCTTGACTTGGTTTTTATATATGGAGTGAGGTGTGGATCTTGCTTGAGTCTTCTGCAGGTAGTTTTCCAATTTTGCCAGCACCATTGTTAAAAAGGTTGTCACTTCCCCACTTAACTGATTTCATCTCCTTGTCAAAAATCAGTTGACCATAGGCAGATGGGCTGGTTTCTGCATCCTTAATACTATTCCATTGATCTATGTGTCTCTCATTGTACCAGTACCATGCTATCTTAACCACCATGGCAGTGCAGTAGGATTTAGAAATCAGGGAGAGAGATGCCTCCTACCTTTGTTCTATTTTTAAGGAGTGCTTTGCTTATTCAGGGCTTCTTTCCATTCTGTATGAAACTGGAGATTACCTTTTCCATTTCCTTGAAGAATGGGATTGGTATTTGTTTTGCATTGGGATTGCATTGAACATATAAATTGCCTTTGGTAGTATTGCCATTTTCATAATATTGAGTCTTCCTATCCATGAGCAAGGGATATTCTTCCACTTCTTCAGGTCTCTTTTTGTTTCTTGTAATAATGTTTTGTAATTTTCTTTTAATATATCCTTTGTGCTTCTGGTTAGATTTACTCCCATGTATTTAATCTTGTGATTTGCTATTGTGAAGGGTATTGCTTTTCTTATCTCCAGCTCTGCGTTCTCTTTGTCACTGTAGAGAAATCTAACTGGTTTTTGTATGTTGATCTTGTATCCTGCCACTTTCCTGAACTGTTCAACCATGTCCAATAGTTTTCTTGCTGATCTTTTAAGGTTTTCTAAGTATACTATCATAGCATCTGCATAATGAGATAATTTTACCTCCTCTTTTCCAATTTGGATTCCTCTTATTTCCTTCTCTTGTCTTATTGCTACTGCCAAGACTTCCAATACAACATTGAATAGGCTTAGTTCCTGTTCTTAAAGTGAATGCCTTTAGCCTCTCTCCATTGAGAACAATGTTGGCTCTCTGGTTTGTGTATATACTATCTACTATGTTGAAAAAATTCACCTCTAACCCTATTTTGTTAAGTATTTTAATCAGAAAAGGGTTTTGGATTTTGTCAAAGGCCTTTTCTGCAGCAATTGATAGGATCATGTGGTTCTTGTTCTTTGCTTTGTTAATGTGATTAATTCATTGACTGTTTTTCTTATGTTGAACCATGCTTGCATCCCTGTTATGAATCCCACTTGGTCATGGTGAATTATTTCTTTTATGTATCGTTGGATTCTATTGGCCAAGATTTTATTCAGGATTTTTGCACCTATGTTCATGAGAGATACTGGCCTATAGTTTTCTATTTT
>NW_006399752.1:8946396-8951100 GCF_000299155.1 Elephantulus edwardii
GAGATGTTGGTTTAGAGAGTCAATGGTTTGTTTTTCTTGCCTTTTGATGTGTTTTCTTATTGCTATAAATTGACCTCTGATTACTGCTTTGGCTGTTTCCCAGAGGTTTTGGTAAGTGGTGTTATCATTGTCATTTGTTTCAAGAAAATGTTAATTTCACTTTTTATTTCTGTAGTACCCAGTCATGTTCAAGCAAGGTGTTGTTCAGCTTCCAGATGTATGGTTTTTTCCCTCCTTTATCCTTTTATTATTAATTTCTAATTTTGTAGCATTATGGTTTGAGAAAATGCTTGGCATTATTTCTATGTTTTTTAATTTATTGATGCTTGCCTTGTGACCTAAAATTTGATCTATTCTGGAGAATGTTCCATGCACATTGGAGAAGAAGGTATACTGTGTTTTTTGGGGGTGCATTAGCCTAGAAACGTCTATTAGGTCAAGTTGTTTTATTGTGTAGTTTAATTCTTGAGCATCTTTGTTGAGTTTTTTCCTGGTAGTTCTATCTTTTCTTGAGAGAGGAGTATTGAAGTCTCCAACTACTATCATAGTGTTGTCTATTTCCTTCTTCAGTTATGTTAGTGTTTGTTTAATATATTTTGCAGGTCTTTCATTTGGTGCATAGATATTATTGTTATGTGCTCTTGTTCTATTGACCCTTTAATCATTATGTAGTGACCTTCCTCATCCTTTGTGATGGTTTTTTCTTTGAAATTTATTTTATTGGCGATTAATATTGCTACTCCTGCTTTTTTCTGGTTGCCATTTGCTTGGTATATTTTTTTTCCCCATCCTTTTATTTTTAGTCTTTATCTTCACTTTTTAGGTGTGTCTCTTGTAGACAGCATATTGATGGATTTTGGATTTTTATCCAATCTGCTACTCTTCTTCCCTTCAATGGTACATTCAAACTATTCACATTCTGTGTGATTATTGAAAAGCAAGGTTTTATTGCTATCATTTTGTTGAATTCTTTTTGGTGTTGTTGCTAGTTACTTTGGTCCATGTTGCTGTCTGTGGTAACTCTGTAAGAAGGAGATCTTTCTGTGTTTCCTGTAATGCTGGTCTTGTTTTTACAAATTCTCTTAGGTTCTGTTTTTCTGGGAATATCTTGATCTCTCCTTCATATTTGATGGATAATTTTGCTGGGTACAGTATTCTTGGTTGATAGTTGCGTTCTTTGAGTGTTTGATATATGTCTTTCCACTCTCTTCTTACTCACATAGTTTATGCTAAGAAATTGGCACTTAATCTTATCTGTTCTCCTTTGTAGGTTTCTCTTTGTTTCTCTCACTGTTTTCAGGATTTTCTCCTTATCTTTGGTTCTGGCAAATTTAACTATGATATGCCTTGGTGTTTTTCTTTTGGGGGTCTATTCTATATGGTGTTCGCTCAGCTTCTTGAATATATATTTTCTCATTCTTCATTGTGCCTGGGAAGTTTTCCTCTAGTAATTCTTCCACAACTTTTTCAGTGCCTTCACTTGCTTCTGCCTGTTATGGGATTCCAATGATGCACATGTTATTTCTCTTGATGGTGTCCCACATTATTCTTAGATTTTCTTCTTTTTCCTTCCTTTTTGATTCTGCTTTTTGCTCTAGCAGATCAGTGGTGACATTTCTATCTTCTATTTCACTGGTTCTGTGTTCTATCTCTTCAATTCTATTTAAGTGTCCATCGTGTTGACAGCATCTGAAACACTGGACCTCATATTTTGGGTCATGGTTTCTTGTTTTCCAGTGTCTCTAGTGCTTCATTTGTTTTATCTGCATTGTTCTGGATCATTTTTGTTTGTGTTTTGGGTTTTTGTTTGTTTGTTTGTTTTAGCTCCTCTTGGTTTTTGCTTGTAGCATCCTGTAGTTCTTCGGGTTTGTCTTTCATGCATTGAAAATATTCAATCATTGTTCTTTTAAATTCTGTGTCAGAAAGTTCCATCAGACTTTCTGGCTTCAGGAAATCCATTGCTACTGTGTCACCCTTTGGTGGTAACATCTTGTTTTGTGTTTCTGTAATGTGTAGGGTAGCTTGTTTTCTTCGAGACATTGATATATTATTGATCTGAAGACAATTTCTCTGAATTTGTCACTCAAGGAAAAGGTCAGCTCAGAGCCTGCGAGAGCAGTCTTGTATAGGTAAGTCAGATCCAGGTGCTCTGGATTAAAAGCAGGCTGATTGACTGGTCGAGTAGGCACAGGTATGGAGCCAAATGGGGTGGGGCAGGCAGGGAGGTGAAATAATCACCAGGGTGGGTCAACCACATGAGCAACCTCACTCAGACCTTAGCTGCTCAGGTATGCTAATGATTGAGGTCCCTAATCAAATTCCAGCTGTCCGTCTCCCAATTAGCAGTTCTCATTCAGTGGCCCCTACCCAGTGGCACTACCCTGTACCCTCGCCCTGTGGCCCCTGCCCGAGCAGGGTCCTGGGTCTAGCAGGACCAGTGAAGACTCAGTCAAATTTCCATAAAGCAGTATGGGTTTAAGACCCTGTGGTCTAAAAACTATTTGTATCAATAAAAGTTCTTTCTTGACTTAATATTGTCCACATCACACAACAGACCCACTGGGTTTTAGTGGGGCTTAAGAGAATTCAGTCAATTTCCCCACTAAGCTTTCACCTTTCAAATGGGTCCAGCAGCTTCTGGCTTTTGCTGATCTGAAGTGCATACTGAAATGTGGACCGGAGTGCAACCCAGGCTGTATGTTCGTACATTTCCAAGTCTAATCCAAAAAAGTTCTTATTCAAATTCCTACTGTCCATGTTGTGCAACAGACCCACTGGGCCTTAGTGGGGCTTTAGAGAATTCAGTCAATTACCCACCATTGTTACCCCTTTCAAATGGGTCCCTCAGAAGCTCGGCTTACAGTTTCTGGCTTTTGCTGATCCGAAGTGTGGACCAAAATGTGGCCGGGAATGCAACTGAGGCTATGTGCTCATTCTGAGTCTAATCCAACAAAAGTTCTGATTCAAATTCCTACTGTCCATGTCATGCAACAGACCCACTGAGTCTTAGTGGGGCTTAAGAAAATTAAGCCCATTTCCCCACTAAGTTTTCTCCTTTCAAATGGGTCCCATAGAAGCTCATCTAGTGGGTTCCAGCTTTTGTCTGGTCCGCAATGGGACCAGGTCTGGCAGGGCGTTAAGTTTTTATAGCTTCTAAAATAATGTGTTAACAAAAGTTCTGATTCAAATTCCTACTGTTCACATCATGCTGTGATGGTCAGTCTCTATGGAGCATGAAGTACTCTCTAGTGTCCCATCTTTGTGCAGCTTGATATCCCTCTGGCTCTTCACACTGTACTCTCCACCACTGCCATCTTCCCTCCCTATTATCAGGAAAATGTAGGACACTTTTGATGTGGAGATATTGTGGAGAACCAGTGGCCAATGTTAACCATTATCTGGTTAGATAAGTATGTGTGGTTAACATGAGAACATCATGACCCAGGTCAGTCTGCCAGGGAACTTTGCTTAGTACCAAGTTCCCAGATTTGAAAGAGTACATGAAAATGCCTAGTCCATATTTTTTTCTGCTTTAAAACTTTGTTTCCCAAGGTGATTTTCATATACATTGAGATGTATTGCTTCATATAAAAAAAAACCCAAAGAATTATTTTGTATGTAAACTGGGTATGAGGTTGTAGTAGTAGTAGTAGTAGTAGTAGTAGTAGTAGTAGTAGTAGTAGTAGTAGTAGAGCAACCTGTGACTCATAGCAACCCTCTGTACAATAGCTCAGAAGCCTGTCCTGTCCTGAGCCAGTCTCACTGACTCTGACACATCTACCTCCTTTACCCTGTTTGGATACTGTATCAATCCATCTCATCTGGAGTCTTCCTCTCCTGTGCTGTCCTTCTACGCTTCTGAACATAATGTACTTCTCCAAGGAACCAACCTCCTTGCCACATCCCTAAATTATATGAAAAGGAGCTCCAAAATTCTAATCTCCAAGGTTAAACTTAGTTCCATCCTCTCTAAGAAAGACTTCTTTGTTTTATTGGCAGTCCATGCTTTGTTCAAGACTCTTTTTCCAACATCACAGCTCAAAAACATCAATTTTTCTTTTGTCATCATTAGTCATTAACCAGCTCTATGATGCACAGAGGTTGAGCTTTCAAGCATGGAAACACAAAGGAAGAGGAACAGTTGCAAGCACCACTAGTGATTAGGACATGGAATGTGAGAACCATGAATGTAGGAAAATTAGATATTGTTAAGGGATAAATGGAACGCATAAATATTGACACACTAGGCATTGGTGAGATGAGATGGACTGGCATGGGGCATTTTGAGTCAGATGATCGTATGATATATTACTCTGGAGATGAAAAGGTGAGGAAGAATGGGGTTGCTTTTATAGTTAAGAAGGTCATTGCTAGATCCATCTTGAAGTACAATATCACGAGTGACAGGATAATATCCATATGCATACAAGGAAGCCCAGTGAATACCACTCTCATTCAGATATATGCACCAACAACCAGAGCCAAGGAAGAGGATATAGAAATTTTTTTTCCATTTAGGTTGTTTATTTTTCATTTCAAAGAACATCTACAGAGATTTTGGGATTCCATTCATTCATTGTTGCACCCTTCTCCCCGTACAAACCTTTCCCCCCTCCCTTTTGCTCCTATCCTTGAAAAGCAAAAGAAAAACTCCCTCACTGGTACACAATCCCCCCCCCGCACCTCCCCAAACCCCACCCCCTA
>NW_006399752.1:8953587-8958583 GCF_000299155.1 Elephantulus edwardii
GGCACAGGACACAGTTTAGGGCTGTTGTACATAGGGTCGCTATGAGTTGCAGGCGACTCGATGGCACATAACAGCAACAACAACAACAACGATGATGCATAGTAAATAATTGCTAATATCAGGGATTGGATCAGGTACATCTTAGTCTCTAGACTGAGACTGTTGCTTCTCAGTATTCTGGAAATGTCCTTGACAGCAGCTGTATCTAATGCAATTTCTCTATTGGTTTCCTTACTGCTGGTACCAAGAATGTTGATTGTGGAGTCAAGCAAGCTGTAACTATTAATACCTCAGTCTCTACTCCATCCATCATAGTGCTGCCAAGTGGCCCAGTGGTGAGAATCTTTGTCTTCTTGATGTTAAACTTCAATCCATATTGAAGATTACAGTCCTTGACTTTCTGCGGTAAGCCATTCAGGTCCTTCTTGGTTTCAACAAGCAAGGTTGTGTCATCTGCATAATGTAGGTCATTGATGAATCTTGCTCTATTCCTGATGCCACATTCCTCCTCAAAAAGCCTAGCCTCCCAAATGATCTGTTCTGCATATAGACTGAAAAGGTGTGGAGACAAGACACATCCCTGACACACTCCTTTCCTTATTTTGAACCATGCAGTTTCCCTGCTCTGTTCTGAGGACTGCTTCCTGGTCCAAGTATAGATTTCACATAAGCACAATCAAGTGTTTTGGAATTCCCATTCTCCTCAAGATTAACCACAATTTTTTTGTGATTTACACAGTCAAATAGCTTTGACTAGTCAATGAGGCACAGATAGATATCCCTCTGGTACTCTTTGTTTTCTGCCAACACCAATCTGACATTGGTAATGTCTCTAATGCCAAGACTTTTAAAACCCAGCTTGTATGTCTGGTAGTTCTCTGTCAATAAACTGTTCCAGTCATTTCTTGATAGTCTTCAGAAGGATTTTGCTAGTCTGTGATAATAGTAATAGTATTCAGTAATTTACACAGTTTTTCAGGTCACCTTTTTTTGGACTGGGAATAAATATGGATTTCTTATATAAGCATTATGTATTTCAGAGGACACTCAATTTGGTAATTTTGGCAGATAGCCATCCCTGGAGCTCTGATGGTCTGGTGATTAAGAACCGCACTCCCAATCCAAAGAAATGTGGTTCGTACTCCACAGAGGAAGATCGACAATCTCCTCTCATGAGATTTACTTACTCTGAAAACCCACTGAAGGGTTAACTATGAGTCAGTTCGGACTTGAGGATATGTAACAATAAAAGAAAACACGATTACTTGAGAAACTGAGGCAGAACGAATGGATTTTGCAACAGTAAACTAAGGAAAGTAAGGCAACAAATACGAAGGAGAAGAGATATGATTAATGATCAAAAGCAAAAAGTTTATGAAGTAGTACTTTACATATGTTTTGAAAGATATTCATTATTTAGAAAGTGAGAGTTAGCAACAATGGACAGTTCCAGTCATTTTTGGATGATCTTCAGTAAAATCTTGCTTGGATGTGAAATCAGTGAGATTGTTCTATACTTTCCACACTCTGTTGGGTCACCTTTCCTTAGGATAGGAACAAATATACATCTCTTCCAGTCAGTCGGCCAAGTGGTTATTCTCCAGGTTTCTTGGCACAACTTGGTGAGCACGTCCAGAGAAGCATCTGTTAGCTGAAATATGTCAATTGGTATACCACCTTTTCCTGGAGCCTTATTTTTTGCCACCCTCCCAAGCATGATGTTCTTCTCCAAGGACCAGTCTCTCCCTACAACATATCCAAAGTATGTTAGATGGAGCCTCAAAATCCTTGCCATCAAGGAGCCACCCAGTTTGACCCTTTCCAGGATGAATCTGTTTATTTTCCTAGCCATCCATGGTACTCTCAATATTCCTCTCCACCACCACAGCTCAAAGGCATCAATTCTCCTTCTATCGTCCTTGGTCATTGTCCAACTCTCTGATGCATAACAAGTGATTGCAAAGACCATGGTCTGTATCAGATGCACCTTAGTCTCCAGAGAGACACCATTGCGCTTCAGTACTTTGAAGAGGTCCCTAAGAGCAGACTTTCCCATGGTAATACACCTTTTAATTTCCTGGCTCCTGGTGCCAAGAGTGTTGACTGTGGAGCCAAGCAAACTTAAGCTGTGAACAATCTCAATCTCTTCCCCATCCATCCTGATGCTGCAAATTGGTCCAGTGGTGAGAATCTTTGTCTTCTTGACATTGAGCCTCAATCCATATTGGAGGTTGCAGTCCTTGCCCTCTGCAGCAGGTGCTTCAGGTCCTCCTCAGTTTCAGCAAACAGGGTAGTGTCATCTGCATAACACATATTATTGATAAATCTTCCACCAAACTTGACCCCACATTTCTCCTCATAGAGCCCAGCCTCCCGGATAATCTGTTCTGCATACAGGTTGAAAAGGTATGGAGATTGGACACATCCCTGGCATACGTCCTTTCCAATTTTGAACCATGCAGTGTTCCCTTGATTGTTCTGACGACTGCCTCCTGGTCCAAGTATAGGTTTCACATTAGAACAATCAAGTGTTCTGGGATTCCCATTCTTCTCAGAGTCAGCCACAGTTTGTTATGCCTTTGCATAGTCAATGAAACACAGATAGACATTCCTCTGGTAGTCCCTGCTTTCAGCTAAGATCCATCTAATATCAGCTACAATATTCCTAGTACCATGACCCATTCTAAACCCAGCCTGGACTTCTGGCAGTTCTTTGCTGATGTGCTGTTCCAGTTGTTTTTGGATAATCTTCGTAGTTGTTTTTGGATATTCTTCGTAGAATCTTGCTTCCATGTGAAATCAATGAGATTGTTCTATAGTTTCCACACTCTGTTGGGTCACCTTTCTTTGGGATCCAATAGAGTGTGGAAATTATTGAATAATATTACTAATATCACATGCAAAGCAAGATTGTACTGAAGATTATCTGAAAATGATTGGAACAGTAAACTGACAGAGAATTACCAGATGTACAAGCAGAGCTTAGAAGAGGCCATATCACTAGAGACATTATTCCCAATGTTAGAGGGATCTTAGATGAAAGCAGAGCGTGTCAGAAGAAGGTCTATCTGTGTTTTATTGACTCTGCAAAGGCTTTTGACTGTGTGGATCCCAAAAAAATTGTTGTTAACCTTGAGAAGATTGGGAATTCCAGAAGACTTATTTATACTTATGCAAAACCTATACTTAAATCAGGATGCAGTAATCAGAAAAGAGCAAGGAAACATTTCATGGTTCAAAAACAGAAAAGGTGTATGCCAGGGATACATCCTCTCTCCATACCTTTTCAATCTATCTGCAGAATAGATAATCTAGGAACCCGGACTTTATGAGGAGGAATGTGGTGCTATACAGATGACATAACCTTGCTTGCTGAAACTGACAAGAACCTGAGGCATTTGCTGCAGAAGATCAAACACTACAGTCTTCAGTATGAATTGAAGTGCAACATCAAGAAAACAAAGATTCTCACAACTGGGCCAACTGTCGGCAACATGATAGATAGAAAAAAGATTGAGATTGTTTACAGCTTTATCTTACTTGGTTCCACAATCAACACTTTTGATACAAGCATCCAGGAAATCAAAAGACAAATTTCATTGGGAAAATCTGCTGGTAGGGACCTCTCTCTCCAGAATACTGAAGAGCAACAATGTCAGTCTAGAGACTAAGGTGCACCCAATCCAAGCCATAGGCTTCCCAATTACTTGTTATGCATCAGAGAGCTGGACAACGAATAAGGATGACAGAACAAGAATCTATGTCTTTTGAGTTATGGTGTTGGAGAAGAGTACTGAAAATACCATGGAATGAACATACCAAGAGAACAGACAGATCTGACCTGCTCCTTGGAGGCAAGGATTCTGAAACTCCATCTCACATACTTTTGACATGTGGCCGTGAGGGACCAGTCCTTAGAGAAGAACATCATGCTTAGAAGTGTAGAGAGATAGCACAGGAGAGGAAGACCCTAGAGAAGATGTAAGATGTATTGACATAGTAATTGGGGTAATGGGGGATAGATGTGTCAGAGAAGGTGAGTTTGGCTCAGGATAGGACAGGGTTTAGGGCTATTGTACATAGGGTCATTATGAGTTACAAGTGACTTGATGGCACATAACAACAAGAGGAAAGGGGAGCAAAAGAACATAAAAAAAACAAAGCAAAACAGCCACAAAATGCAAAATATTGATCCTAGGTAGATTTGTTCTTCTTAACTAACCTTCTCACACTGTAATGGAATAAGAATTGCCCTCATTGGGAAAATTTTCTAATAAAGAAATCTCTCAATTGTACTTCAATGTACTTCACTTCCACACATTGAGGAAATAAGCCTGAATTGAACACTTATTTATGTCCCTAATTTCTTCCAAACTCTTCAACTGTAATCTGGGTATATAGAGTTCCTCCTCAGGGATTCTCCTAGTGGGAAAAAAAAGGACCCAAAATTAAATCCTCAACACTTGAAATTAAAATACAAAAACACCCAAACCTGTCTTCAGCAAACATTCCAGTTTTATACTCTGGTGCTAAAAAAACCAACCAAAAAAAAAAATCAACCAAAACAAACTAAAGAAAAAAAAAAAATTTAAAAAAATTTCCCGACTTCTTGGAATCACACTAGTGTGTGTGGTTTCTGAGAAAAACCACAAGTTCTGCAGTTTATTAATTAATTTCAGTGCTAATGACATTTACTGCTGTACTGATTGGCAACTGGTAGGAAAATATTTCCATATTTAGTAAGTAATGTTACTGACAGGAGCCCTGCTGGTACAGTGTTAAAGCACTTGGTTGCCAACTGCAAAAGTTGGTAGTTCAAATCCAATAGTTACTCTGCAAGAGAATGAAGTGACAGTCCCCTTATGCAAATATTGTTTTTGTTGTTGTTATGTGCCTTCCAGTCATTTCCGACTCATAGCGACCCTATGCACAACAGCTCTAAACCCTGCTCTATCCTGCGCCAACCGCACCGCCTCTGACACACCCATCCCAATTA
>NW_006399752.1:8960028-8962515 GCF_000299155.1 Elephantulus edwardii
GACTCAGTATATTCCTTCCATCTTCTTTTAATACTTCCTGGATCATTTAATATTCTGCCCAAAGCATCCTTGATTACAGCAACTCTAGGTTTGAATCTGTTCTTCAGTTCCTTGAGCTTAAGAAATGCTGAGCGAGTCCGGCCCTTTTGATTTTCTGACTCTAGCTCCTCACAAATTTCATTGTAGAATTTTGCTTTGTCATTCTGAGCAGCCTTTTGGAATCTTCTGTTCAGCTCTTTAGTATCTTGAATTCTTCCTTGTGCTTATAATCAATGGGAGACAGTTGTCCTCTGTCCCCTTGGGTGCATATAGCCTCCAGAGTAGCTTTGACAACAGCAAGCTTTGGATTGTTAATGTAAATTAGTCCATTGATTTATACCCCTTGCATATTAGGCCGAGCCTGATCTACTATATTCCAGAGAAACGGCTTCAGCAATCAAAAGAACAAACGTTCACGAACGCAACCAAAGGGAACATTTAAGTAAAAGGTACAAGTATACATATGTGTTATGGTTTATAAATATACACAAATGTATATACATGCACACACATTCTTTACAGTGACACTTTTTAGATATTTCCAGTATTTCTGAATACAGAACTCTCTTTCTTCTGAAAGATCTGCAGTCCTCTGTGGTGGAGGTTCTCCAGGCCAATTGGACTATTCTCTTTTGCAGCATGAAAAGCTCTTTGTTACTGTGTACTTGTGCTAGTTTCCACTCAGTAGTTTGTGGAATACGAGAGTTATTCTCTACTATATTTTAAATCAAGGGAAAGTAAATGATGCTTCAGAAAATTGGTAGAAATAAAAAGGGAGAGAGAGTCATTGTAATCAGAACACTGTCAATTTTATGGATTCTTTCATTTATGCAGAATTCCAAGGATATGTTTTTCCAAAATAATGGGACTCACTGTGGCTATTAACAATGTCCATTGAGATTCTCTAGCCATAATTAAATGTCATTCCTTTCCTAATCCCTTGGAGACCTAAAGGCCATTCTAGAGAAGGCTCCAGAATGCAATAATCATCTCAGAAGCTCCTTGCAAGCTAGAGGACTCCCGACATGCTTTACCTGATAACAGTATCTTGTCTTGCCTTTCAGAATCATAGTATGTTTGCTTTAATCCCATGTAGTTTAAATAGGATAGCATTAACCTTGATGCTACAAGTGGTTCATGAGCCTAAACTAAGGTGATAATATTCCATCTGAGGAAATTATTGGGATCTTTTCAAAGACAAGTTTTTCCCTCTTTGAAATTGCAAGGTTGTTAAATGCACATCTGAAGCTTTTGTTAAATACCTTCACCATAAATTTTGAGAGAGCTTCTGAAAGGTGCCAGCACATAGAAAAGAAACACAAATTCTTTGCTGTTGAATCAGCCTGAACACTGCACAAGAGGACTGTCCATCTTTGTTCGGTGTAGCTGCTGGTGATTTGAACCACCATAAAGATATTGCTTGTAAGTTAACAATGAAACTCCCTCCAGACTAGGCTACCAAAGCTCACTAGCTCCCTAAACTAACTGAGACAGAATACATTTCCCTTATTTTTGGCACCTCTGCAGCACTAGAAAACTAAGGCATATCACATGTAGAGTGAATATCTTTACCTCTTCCAGATTCTGGTTCTCTCTTACTAATTATACAAATAGTAAAAGTTCTTTGCAGAAAATAAGAAAAACAGAAAGATGAAAGGAAGAAAATAAGAATTACTCAAAAATGTTTTTTTAAGTGTTCTCTTTTTACAGTTTGTAAGTAATTGTGGATAATTTCTAAACAGTCAGTCATTGAAGGGAAATGAAAGCAAAATAAAAGATGGTGAGGTAAGCATGGAGATGTTCCATCTAGCTTGCCCTTCAGAGATGAGCTGCATGGTGTGGAGAGCGTGGCCGGGAGACTGCCTCCAGCCCAGCCGTGCTCTTCACTGGAGTGTTCCTCAGCTATAGAGAGTTGCTTTACCTCAAGTTACAGCCTTTATGGGTCAGCCCACTCTGTTGACTGAGCAAGACAGCTACGAAATCTGAACAATTCAGTGGGTTGCTTAAGAGTTAGTAGTTGTAGTTAGTAGTTGACCCAGAACTCCTCTTCAGACATGATAGTTTTATACAGTGTGCAGCACAGGCCCTTTCTCACTTATCCCTCTATATTTTCACAAGTTAAATTCCAATAAATCTCACAGTCTGAGCTCCACCTCAGCATCTACTTCTATCTCTGATAATCAGAGAAAAGCAGATGGATGGTAATTTGAGGATTCTGTTAAGACTGACAGAAATCCTCCCTTTAACTTTTGGGCAGTACTAAAACAAGTTCTGGATTTGATCTCAAAGAGCTCTGGTAATGCAATAGACTAAGGATTCGTTTGTTAATTGAAAGTTTCACAGTTCAGACCTACCAGATTTGTGAGAAATGCGATCATGCAACCACTGTGGAAAGCATTGTGGTGCTTTCTCAAAACGTTGCAAATAAAGATACCATTTGACCCAGCA
>NW_006399752.1:8963157-9001657 GCF_000299155.1 Elephantulus edwardii
AAATGAAAAATAAACAACCTAAATTTAAAAGAAAAAGCCACAAAAAAAAAAAAAAAGAATTGCTGACAGCAACAGAAGTCATTCTTACTGAATCAGATTTATTGGACAGAGTAGAATTGCCTCATAGTATTTTTGAGGTTGTAAATCTCTACAGAAGCTGACTGTCACATTTTTCTTCAGCAGATAGTCTGGAATTGCCCACTTTTCCCTCAGCAACCACTGTGCCAGTTGGGCCACTATGAGTTGGAGTCAACAACAATGAGTTTGTTTCAAGACTTTTTTTTTTTTTTAAGGAGAGGAGGCTGTTTTTTACATAGGTCATTAGTGGCAAAAGAAGAAGTTGAATCCAGAAACGTCTTAGTTCAGATTCTCTCATAGGCAGCAGGGAAAAGATTTATTTAGAAAAATGAGACTGAATTCAGCTATTAAGTTAGAAAATCAATATGCCCAGCTGTAGGGAGCCAAGAGAGACATGAAGGAGGAAGTGAAATATGGGCTGACATTCACCCCTGCTTTGGAGTAAAAACAGATGGTATATATTTGACAGAAATTGCTTTCATTATTATGAGTTCAAGTGGCCACCTTAGAAAAATCTTGATGATTGTTTTCTCCTTGAGGTTCCCATATTCATCGCCTAGGAAAGTCCCTGTGTCATTTGCACCTAGCTTTGTTGCTGCTGCTGCCCAGTCAGACTCTAAGTAATGCTCTAAACAACAGGTAGAAACCTTGTCTTGTTGTGAACCATCTCATCATGCTTTAGTCCGTTGTTGCCATCACTGTTTCAAGCAGTCTCACTAAGGGTCTTCCCCTCTGTTGCTGACCCTCTATTTCTCCAAGGAATGGTGACTTGTGAAGTGCCTGGTGAGATAAAGTTGCATTGTCCTTATCTCTAAGGAGCCTGCTGGTTGCATGACCTCTGAGGCAAATTTATTAGTTCTTCTGGCAGTCCAAGGTATATAAAATACTCTTGAACAGCATCCTATTTAAAGTAATGGATTATCCTTTGGTATTCCTTATTAATTTTCTAACTTTCAGATACATATGAAGAATTGAAAATATTATGGCTTGAGTTAGATGTATCCTTGTTTTTAAACTGACATTTTTGTTCTTTTGTACTTTAAAGAGGTCCTGAACAGCAGATTTGCCCAATGAAATGCAGTTTTGTTTTCTTTTCTTTCTTTTTTTTTTACTGCTGCCACTGTGAGTAAAGATTGTAGATCCAAGAAAAATAAAATTACTGATAAATTCAATCTACTCTCCATCTATGATGATTATTTATTGATCCAATTGTGAAGACTTGTTTTCTTCAGTATGTGCTTCATTTCTTTTTCACTTTTTAAGAATATATTTCATGCTTTTAGCACTAATGGCTGAAGACTAGATAAGCGGTGGAATGACATCGAGGACATCATCCATGAGGAAAACAAAAGGTCATTCAAAAGATAATAAAGAAAAGACCAAAAATGATGTCCTAAGAAATTTCTGAAATTCGCTCTTCAATGTTAAGAAGTCAAAATGAAAAGAAGAAAAGATGAAGTAAGAGAATGAACAGATAATACAAAGGGTAGCACAAGAAGACACATGGACAGGCACAAGAAGCACAAAGCAAAGTGTCATATATGCAAAACACAGGGCTTAGAAAATCAAAAGAAAATTATAGGCTTGGGATTTCTTAAGGTGAAAAAATTTAAGAAAAAATGCAAACCTTTCATTACAGTCATGATGGGTTCTATGGACAAAATATTGAATGATGTAGAAATCACTAGCATAGCATTCCCTGATCTCAAAACCTACTACACAGCCATTGTTATGAAAGCAATATAATATTGGTACAGATCAAGTAAATAGAATTGAGAACCTAGAAATTAACTCACCGACCTACAATCAATTGATATTTGACAAAGAAACAAAACCTGTCAAATGGGAAAATGACAACTTCTTCAACAGATGGTGCTAGCAAAACTGGACCTCTAACTGCAGAAAACCAAAGCAGGAAACACATTTCACACCATAAACAAAAACCAACTCAAGGTGAATCAGAGACCCAGGGTTAAAACTCAAATCCCTAGAGATCATAACAGACTAAAAGGGAATAAATTTAGAAGCTCTAGCCTATGGCATAAATAGGCTTGTAAATATACCCAAAAATGCAGAACTAGGAGAGGACCAAAATTCATGAAAAGGACCTTTTAAAAATCAAATCTCTGCAGGTACCAAAAACTGTTTTTAAATAGGGTTAAATGAAAGTCCACAGACTAGGAAAAAAAATAGTTAATGGCATTTCAGACAAAAGTCTCACAATTAAAGTTCACAGAATATTATAAGGCCTCCACAAGAAAAAGATGCCTGATAACAAAAAGGCAAAAAAATATGATAAGACTCTTCACAAAGCAGGACATTTGGATGACCAACAGATGCATAGAATAGTGGTTAAGGCTTCATGATGATGCAATATCAGTTGAGGTGTTTTAGCAAAGAGGTGCAGCCCTAGACATGTTTACCAGTCTGTTCAAAGAAATTTGGAAGACAGCCCCCTGGTCAACTGGATAGAATAGATCCATACTTTTTTCTTATTTTTTTAAAAAAAAGAAAAAAAGGTGATTCAACCAAGTGTAGAAATCATTGAACAATATTGTTAATAACACAGGTAAGCAAAAACTTGTTGAAGGTTAGTTATTTAAAAATGACTCAAAGAGCACATCAACAAACAAATTCCAGAAATTAAAGCCCAATTCACAAAAGGCCATGGGATGAGGGAATATCAGTTCTGTTATCACCTGGATCTTGGCTGAAATCAGAGGATACCAGAAAGATATTTTATTGTTCATGTAAATGCATTTGATTATGAGAATCATAACAAAGTCTAGATAATACTGAGAAGAATGGTAATTCCACAACATTTAATTACGAGCATGTAAAAAATATTGACAAACCAAGAAGTAATTATCTGAACAGAACAAGGAAACAAAGTATGGTTTAAAATCAGGAAAAGTATGTCAGGATTATATCTTTCTGCATTCATATTCAATTTATATGCTAGGCAAATTGTTCAAGAACTTGTACTATATAAAAATAAAAAACATGGCATCAGAACTCGAAAAAGATCTATCAACAATCTAGATTATGCAGATGTGACAACCTGTCTTTCATTGAAAAGCAAAGTTTTGTCATTTGAAAAGCAGTAGCCTTTTCTTAGAACAAAGAAATACCTAAACCAGGACCTGCCTCATTGACACCCATCCCTATCCCTGGTCAACACTTTACCAGAGCAAAGAAATGTAGTTCTCTTCTATCTCTCACCAGATTGTTGAATTAATAATAAAAAAGCCTCCCTGAATTTGTGCCTTTTTGTTTTAGTTACTGTTCCTATATCTTCAAATACCCTGTTTACAGAGAAAACAGCATATCCATGTTATAGCAAAGAAACTTTATAGACTATGTAAATGAATACCTAATTTAAGCATATTTGTGGGAACAAGAAGCTTCATTTAACTGTGTATTGTTTGTTGTTAGGTGTCTTGAAATCAACCATGACCCTGCCCTACCCTGTGCCATCCTCAAAAACCCTGATATCCTCATGTCCACTCTATAGCTAGAAGCTGTAGCCATTAAGTGTCTTGATAGAATTATATTGATTTCAGGCACTTCTTCTGTTTCCCCTTTATTTTCTTTCTTTGTTTTTCCCCTTTAACGGAGTATGCCAAATAAAACAACTTCCTTTGACATTTTCAATTATTGTGGTATATTTTTCTACTTACAAGCTCCTAAACTTACCTTTTGTCTGCCTTTCCATTCTCCGACATGGATCCATTTTATTAAGCTCAGTTTCCTATTTAGTTAGTTTTCTCTCTAGTAAAACCTCCCTATCTGCTAATAACTATTCTCATTCCTCTATTGTTCAAAGAGGAAGACCCTCAACCAGGTGGATTGACATGGTCATGGCCAACAATGGGCTTTAGTGTATCAGGAAGTGTGAAGATGGCACAGGATAGGACAGGGTTCAGATCTATTGTTCACAAGGTCACTATGAGTTGCACTCGACTAGATGATACCTAAGAACAACATGTTAATAGACATGTAACATTGGGGAAATCTGCTGTCATGGAGCTTCCTGTAGTGTTAAAGAAGGAAGATGTTAGTTTAATAACTAAAGTTTGCTTGGGTAGGCCCATGCCCATGTACCTAATCCCAATTACTTCCCATGTATCTGAAAGTTGAATAAGAATGACAGAAGAAGAAATGAGCCTTTGAATTATGGTACTAGAGAAGAATACCAAATATCCCATGGACTGACAAAACCAAAAAAGTTTATTTCAAAAAAAAGTACAACCAGAAAAGTTTCTTCACCAGAAGAAAAAGGGTGGTAAAACTTCATTTCATAAACTTTGGGCATGCAGAACACATTCTTGGGGGAAAACATCATGCTAAGAAAAATGGAGGGTCCGAGAAAAACTTTTATCAAGTTGTCACAGTGACTGTAATAATGGGTTTACCACATGAGAGATGGTGAGAGCCATATAGGATAAGATAATATTTATAATATTTTTATTATTATTAAATATTATTTGTATTATTTATTCATACCTTGTTGCTCTATGTAAGGATGCTTTGGGCAGAATATTAAGGATCTAGGAAGTATTAAAAGAAGACAGAAAGACTATACAGAGTCACTGTACTGAAAGGAACTGGCAGAAACAGAAGAATTTCATGAAACAACATATGAGCAAGAGCCTATGGTGATGAAGGAAGAAGTTCATGCTTCTTTGAAGGAATTGGCAAAAAATAAGGCCCCAGGAATTGATGGTATACAAATTGATGGTATATTTCAACTAACAGATGCTGCCCTAGATTGTGCTCACCAAGTTGTGTCAAGAAATCTGGAGAACAACCACTTGGCCAACTGACTGGAAGAGAGCTCTCTTTGTTCCCATTCCAAAGGAAGGTGACCCAACAGAGTGTGGAAATTATCGAACAATATAATTGATATCACATGCAAGCAAGATTCTGCTGAAGGTTACCCAAAAACTACTAGAAGAGCACATCAACAGAGAACTCCCAGGAGTGCAGGCTAGGTGTAGAAGGGGTCTTGGTACTAGGGATATTGTATCTAATGTTAGATGGATCTTGACTGAAAGCAGGAAGTACCAGAGGAATGTCTATCTGTGTTTCATTGATTATGCAAAGGCGTTTGACTGTGTGGATCAAAACAAACTGTGGATAACTCTGAGAATAATGGGAATCCCAGAATACTTAATATGCTAATGTGACAACTATACCTGGACCAGGAGGCAGTCATCAGAGCAGTCAGAACAGAGCAAGGAAACACTGCATGGTTCAAAATTGGGAAGGGCATAAGCCAGGGATGTGTCGTATCTCCTTAACTTTTCAATCTATATGCAGAACAGATTATCCGGGGGGGCTGGGCTCTGTGAGAAGAATTGTGACATCAGAATTGTGGAAGACTCATCAACAATCTGCATTATGCAGATGACACAACCCTGATTGCAGAAACTGAGGAGGAGCTGAAGCGCTTGCTGCAGCAGGGCAAGGACTGCAGCCTTCAATATGGATTGAGGCTCAATATCAAGAAGGCAAAGATTCTCACCGCTGGGCCAATTGGCAGCATCAGGATGGATGATGAAGAGATTGAGATTGTTCACAGCTTTAATTTGCTTGACTCCACAGTCAACACTCTTGGCACCAGCAGCCAGAAAATTAAAACACATGTTGATATGGGAAAGTCTGTGGTTAGAGACCTCTGCAAAGTACTAAAGAGCAATGGTGTCACTCTGGAGACTAAGGTGATGCCTTTGAGCTGTAGTGTTGGAGCAGAGTGTTGAATATACCATGGACTACTAAGAAAATGAACAGGTTCACCCTGGAGAGGGTTAAACCGGGCTGCTCCTTGGAGGCAAGGATTCTGAAGCTTCATCTGACATACTTTGGACTTGTTGCAAGGAGGGACCAGTCATTGGAGAAGGATGTTATGCTTGGGAGGGTGGAGGGTCAGCACAGGAGAGGAAGACCCCTGATGAGATGGATTAATTCAGTGACTGGGGTAATGAGGGTAGGTGTGTCAGAGACAGTGAGATTGGCACAGGATAGAGCAGGGTTTAGGGCTATTATACATAGGGTCACTATGAGTCGTAGGCAATTCAATGGCACATAACAACAACAACACTATGAATCCCATACTTTAGGTATGTTATTAGGAGTGATTATTCCTTGGAGAGCGACCTCATGCTTTGGAAGGTAGAGAGACAGCAAAGGAGAAGGCCCTAAACTGAGTAGATTGACACAGTGACTATAACAATGGGCTTGAGTGTGTCACAGATTTGAGGATGGCACAAGATAGGACAAGATTCTGGTCTGTTGTTAATAGTATTGCTATGATTTGCACTAGACTTAATGGCACTTAACAACAACAATGAGTCAGAGTCAACTCAATGGCACCTAACAACTTCACCCATTAATAATGCTATGTTATCTGATGCCATTTCTTATATAGTCCTATCTTTAATGCTATCGTTAAGCCTAAGTATGAAGATTCCTATTATGTTTACCAATGACTGGGGGATCCTGCTTAGATTCCCCTTCAGTCAAATCTCTATCCCAATGGGGCTAAAGGTCTGAGGTCAAGATATATGTTTGTGATGTTCTTTCTACACAATATTCGGCATCTAGGAACCAAAACTTTTCATATTCCCTTCATAGGTCTTTTTCTCGGTTCCTAATCCATGACATAGACTAACTATGCTGCTAGCATGTATAATACTAGACCACATAGGCAGCCAAGAAATTGTTATTTGTAGAGGCTAGGGACAGAGCTTGTTCATAACGATGGAGAGTGGGAAGAGCAAATGGGCATATTACACAGCAGTAGGGGAGGTCGGGTTGCCCCATGGGCAAAGAACTGTGCTGTTAACCCAAAGGCACACAGTTAAAATTCACCAGTTGCTCTGTGGGGGGAAATGGGCAGTCTCCTCCCTTGCAACTAACTGCCTCAGAAAACCTACTAAGGGTTATTTTATGAGTCAGTTCTGTTCTGACAAGAAGTGGATCCAGAGAAAAGGATAGGAAATCTCTGACCATGTGATTTTTAGTATCTCAAAACCCAATAAAGGTTCAGCTTTGAATTTATTCCACCCTCACAGCAATGGATTTGAGTTTTTATAGTCTGATGTACCAGAAGTCATCATGGGACTCCAAGTAATTCCAGAATTTTAAATTATAAATTAACCAATTGATAGCCAATAAATACTCTCATTATTGTTTTTCTTCATGGCTTGGAATATTTTCCTGACCACTTACGTGTTTTTAAGAACATAGCTTAAATGGCCTAGTGGTAAGGAGTTGCACTAGTAGCCAAAAGGTATACAGTTCAAATCCACCAGCTACTCTACAAGGAGCTCTGGTGGCCTATAGGCAAGAAACTGCACTGCAATCCCGAAGACAGGTGGTCTGAGGCTACCAGCCACCCTGTAGGAAAAGGATATGCAATCTCCTCCCATGTTATTCATGGCCTCCAAAAACCCACCTGAGGGACAGTTATGGGTCGGTTTGGACTCTACAGTACACAACAACAACAATAACTCTGTGGGGGTAGATAGACAGACCATGTCCTCCCATTTTATTAAGTGCTTCTGAAAACCTGTTGGAGAGTCAGCTGCAGGTTAGTTCTGACTCACGACACACAACAAGCAGCTAACCATAATGATTGGAAATAAAAAGTTATAATTTCAGCACATAATGCAAAACACCTTCATGACAAGTAAATACATCAGCAAGAATGGCCCCACAGCGCTGAAGCAGTGTAACGAGACCATGCAGTCTTGTTTCTCAGTGTTGGCCTTGTGTACCAGGGAGAAGCAATGCGGAAAGAGGGCTAATCAGCCCTAACCTTCTCTTCTGCTTCATGTTGAAAAGAGGACAAGGCTTCACACTCACTTTCTTTGCCCTGAATAAGCTTCTAGGGTTCTTGAATAATTTAGTAGCGAAGAGCTTGAGGGAAATACAGAATAAAAAAAAAAACCAAAACACATAGGGGATTCAGTGATTAACAGGGGAATTTGAAGGGAATGCTGTGAAAGGGAATGTTTATATATGAAACTTTGAAGCAAGTCACGCTCCCTCCTTGTCTCTGCATGTTCTCCATTCTGTTGACGGTCTAGTTAAGCAGGAACTATATGTCACCTTATAGGATGGATTCTTACAAGCCTAGTAAATGATTACCCCATCAAAATGTAAGTAAAATGCACAACTTCCTTGCTCTGCCTTTAAAAACAGATTTCATGCTATCTCCCAATGGGAGCACCAGCTTAAAAACTAGTGAAAATGCTGAAACTTCTTTAGTTTCTTCAAGTGCTTAGTAACATTATTCATATGAGTTAATTTTTTTTTAACGTCCTTGGAAAGAAAAAAAAAGATAACACATAGCCTTTAATTAAACAGATTTAACACACAGCACTTCAACTAAAGAACAAAGTCTGGTCTCATGGCAAACAAATTATAATACACAAGACAGCAATTCTAACAGATGTAATTATCAGTGGTCTCTTTCAAGACAAAAACTAAATGTTTCAAGTCACTTACCTGCCTTGTGAATGGACAATTTTCTATTCAAGGAGAATGAAAAGAAAGAAAATTTCAAAATCTTAAATCTGTCATTGTGGGAGTGGAGCACAGAACATTCTAACTCCTCAATGGAGTCTATTGTTTTTGTCTGAATTTTCACAACCCTACTGGTTTTTTGTTAACTGTCACAGTGTAACTTCTTTCACCCCTGAGGCAATCCCAGCAAAAAGGATATTTCTTTCTCATGAAAAAAGTGCCACACAGCTCAGATTTTAATGGTGTACGGAGTTGTTCATTAAAGGAAAATAATCTTGTTCATAATTATTCACAGTTCCATACAAGAAAAAAGGACCAAAGGCAACTACTGTGATTACCCAGGGAACAGAAAAGCCTCCTGATGTTCCTTCTACTCAGCAACACTGCATAAGATGAAAAGAAGAAAGCATTATTTTGTTTTGAAGTAAACATCAAAAGAGCGTGCCCATTGGAATTGTAAGAGTTCAGTTTGCTTGAGAGTTCTTTAAACTCTAGAAGGACTACTGCAAGAATAGAAGAAAAAAAATAGTAGGATTTTTGTTGTTGTCGTTAATTTTGTTAACATGAGTTTGCAGAGTAATGTGGTTGAACTTTACAGAGACTACATTTAGCTTCTGTACTGAAACAAAGGCAGGGCTACATCCACATTCTAAAGTGAACACAGAATGAGTAAAGAGTAACTGCAGCAATGGCCGTAAGTATGCCAGAAATGATGATGATGATGGCACAGGATAGAACAGGGTCAGAGCTACTGTTCACAGGGTCGCCATGAGTAGCATTAGACTTGGCCAAAGAACAGCACCTAAACAACAACAATTGGTCTTCAGGATTGACTGTTTTGGTGTTGAGGGCCAGAAGAATTTACAGATGTTTAAATACATTTCTTTCTGATTTTAGGTGACTTAAGATAGGCCCATTTTTACTCTTCTGATCTCTAACTGGGAAGTTTTTGTTTGCTTAATGGGGGGCGGGGGGCAGTAAAAAGAGAAAAATAGACCTAGTACATTTCCCCAAATGGTTTGGATTGTAATAGAGGTAAAAACTGAGCTAGAATAGAGCAAGCATGGGGCAAAAAATAAATAACAGAAGAAAGAAATGTAACTAGCTTATACTATTAACTATAAGGAGTCCCTTGTTTGAAGTCCCATTCAACCCTACCTCTACAATGTTGCCTTCCCAAATACCTCCACTCAAATGATCTTCAGAGTTCCTAATACATGAATGTCAGGTTCATTTGGCACTAAATATCTATGACCATGATTCACCAGTTGGGCTTTTTGCACAAGAGATTATCTTGAGATGTTCTAGTGGAGAATTTCAGCAGAGATTTGCATGCAAAGATCTCTCACCCTAGAAAATCTGGTCTAAAAATACAAAAAAGAAAAAAGTTAACAAATAAGTGCTGAATAAAACCAGGAGAACAAATTTTTTTTTAAGTACAAATATAAAAAGAAGCTAAAGTGAGGAAAGAGAGTGTTTGGTTAAATTCTAAAGAACACTATCAGTTAATTAACACATGGCAGAAAAACTGTTGAATGAAAATATAAAATGTGGGGAGGTGCCGGGGGATTGTGTACCAATGAGGGAGTTTTTCTTTTGCTTTTCAAGGAGAGGAGCAAACTGGGGGGGGGGGGGGGGGGAGGGGTTTGTGCGGGGAGAAGGGTGCAACAATGAATGAATGGAATCCCAAAATCTCTGTAGATGTTCATTGAAATGAAAAATAAACAAACTAAAGTAATTAAAAAAAAAAAGAAAATATAAAATGTCAGGAAGGCAGGAAGAATGGTTGCTTTGTACCCTAAATAGACAACTGATGTATTTTCCAGGATACCAATTATGATTCTATGCATAAAACCAAAAAAAACCAAGCCGACTACTATCAAGTTGATTCTGACCTTTCTTTGGGCTTTTGAGGCTATCAGTCTTTACTGCAGGAGACTGCCCGTCATTCTCCCATAGAGCGACTGGCGGATTGGATCCACTAATCTTTTGATTAGTAACCTGACACATTATATGTCTCAAAGCCAGGGTTCCTTATGTATCTAGAAATCAAGAAACAATAATTTATTTTAAATGATTAATTTAAATCAATAAACTCACAAGTTGTTGATTGTTGTGTGCCGTCGAATCACTTGCGACTCATAGCGACCCTACGTACAACATGCCTAAACTCTGCTCTGTCCTGTGCCAATCGCACTGTCTCCGACACACCCATCCTGGTTACCCCGATCACTGAATCAATCCACCTTGCTGTCCCTCCACCCTACCAAGCATGATGTCCCTCTCCAAGGACCTTGCAACATGTCCAAAGTATGTCAGACGGAGCCTTAGAATCCTTGCCTCCAAAGAGCAGCCCAGTTTAACCCTCTCCAGTAGGAATCTGTTTGTTTTCCTAGCAGTCCATGGCACCCTTAATATTCTTCTCCAGCACCACAGCTCAAAGGCATCAATTCTCCTTCTATCCTCCTTAGTCATTGTCCAACTCTCTGATGCATAACAAGTGATTGTGAAGACCGTGTCCTGTATCAAACGCACCTTGGTCTCCAAAGAGACACCATTGCGCTTCAGTACTTTGGAGAGGTCTCTAACAGCAGACTTTCCCATGGCAATACATCTTCTAATTTCCTGGCTGCTGGTGCCAAGAGTGTTGACTGTGGAGCCAAGCAAACTAAAGCTGTGAACAATCTCAATCTCTTCACCATCCATCCTGATGCTACCAATTGGTCCAGTGGTGAAAATCTGTCTTCTTGACATTCAGCCTCAATCCATATTGGAGGCTCAGTCCTTGATGCTCTGCAGCAAGTGCTTCAGGTCCTCCTCAGTTTCAGCAAGCAGGGTTGACACAAACTCACAAGGTATGAGAAAAAATTGGCATTATTATTGCCCTTATTTTTATTTTGATTATTTTCTTAGCACACCAGCCCCAGTCTCAGCTCTGTTCCCTCTCAACTATTGATCTTTTTTTTTTTTTCTTTTTTTAGTGGGTTTTGTTTGTTTGTTTGGGGCGTTGGTTGTTGTTTGTTTTAAGACAGTGGGTGACAGCCTTTTGGCCTATTAGTGCATTTTCTAACCTGTAGAGGGAGCTCAAGGAGAAGAGTCTGACTATGGCTTAAAACCAAGCACTTTATTGGGCCTTGGTAGTAGTGGATAAAGATTTTGATGAATTTCATGTGACCACAGGCCAATTTAGGTTTGACTCCCACTTGGAAAAAAGTCCTAACCTGGAAATACTGAAGGAAAAAGCCAGAGGAGGATTCATGGATTAAAACCAGTGACTCAAGGACTATATGTAGTCACTGATAGGTTTAACCCAAACTATGTGACTCTGTGTGTGTGTGTGTGTGTGTGTGTGTGTGTGTATGTGTTGTAAAGAATTTGAACAACTTTAAAACAAATATTCGTGCTATCCCCTTTTCCACCTAATACTTTGCCCACATCACAGTTGCCCACATTTCAATTATATATTTTCGGTCACTATCGGAAACCTACTTTATAGCCTACATTTGTAAAAGATAATTGACTTTAGCATTTGTTTACAAGATATCATCTATAACTTTTTTATGGTTAAAATATAAGTGTTCAATATTTCATAAGTATATATTCAGGAGAATATATACATATGTTAATTCTTTCCCTGTTTTCATACTGGTGAGATTACTAAAACAGTCATATAATTCTATGTAACTAGAAGCTACAGAAATTGTCACAATTCAACCAAACTCTCTTATGATCAAAACCAGTGTCTCTACTTGTGTTCTTAGCTTATTGAAATCATGAGAATATCTCTCCTAAAAGGAAAAAAGGAGAAGTGAATTATACTCCTGGATTGTGACTGTTGTGTTGTTTAATGCCGTCGAGTCGTAGACGACTCATAGCGACCCTATGAACAAACAGCCCGAGCACTGTTCGTACATAGAGTTTCTGGAGGCAAGCCATTTTGGAAGTGGATGCCGCTCCTGCTTCCAGGCTTGATTTAGTCGGGAAGCTCCAGTCAACACTGTCCACCATGGGTACCCATTACCACAATTGCCACATCACTGTCACAGGCTTCAGCATCACAGCAACCACGAGTTATGTAATCTTTTCCTGTGCATTCCCCTCCCCTACTTGTCATAAATTTATTTTGGCATTCTGTTTTATTATATGTTTGAAGTCTTCAAGTTAAATCAGAAATCAGAAGACAGCTACTAAGTCCACCTATAACTGTTGCTGTTGTTAAGTGACGTCAAGTCTACTACAACTCAAAGCTACCCTATATACAACAGCTCCGAACCCCACTCTATCTATCTGGAGCCAATTTCTGACACACCCTAGTTACCTTGACAATCCATCTCATCAGGGCCTTCCTCTCCCGGTGCTGTCCCTCCACCCTTCCAAGCATGATGTCTTTCTCCAAGGACTGGTCCCTCTTGGCAATGTGCCCAAAGTATGTAACAAAGAACTACAAAACCCTTGCCTCCAAGGAGCAGCAGCTTGGCCTCATCCTCTTCAGGACAGGCCAGGTAGTTCTCTTTGCAGTCCCTAGTATGTTCAATATTCTTCTCCAGCACCATAACTCAAAGGCATTAAGTCTTTTTCTGTCACCTATGATCACTGTCTGTTGTTGTTTTGTGCCATCGAGTTGTCTGCGACTCATAGTGACCCTATGTACAAAAGCCCTAAACTCTGTCCTATCCTGTGCCAATCTTACTATCCCCAGCACATCTATCCCTATTACCCAAGTCACTGAATCAATCCATTTCATTGAGGGTCTTCCTCTCCTGAGCTGTCCCTCCACCTCCCAAGCATGACATCTCGATCCAAGGACCAGTCCCTCCTTGCAACATGCCCAAAGTATGTCAGATGAAACTTCAGAATTCTTGCCTCCAAGGAGCAGCCTGGCTTCTATTTTGTGTATTATTTTTGCCAAGAATATCAATAGAAAAGGTAAAGAAAACCTGAAAAGAAAGTATTTATTATTGCATGCTAGTCTAATCTTGCATTCAAAAAAATTAAAAAAAAAAAAAAAACTCCACTAGATGAACACAGGGATTGGAGAGAAACTAAGAAAAGAGGGAATAAATAATGAACACTGCATTGAAAAAGATGAGGGAAAGAACCGATTAAAAGGAATATATGATTAGGCATTATTTATATGGCAACAGTTCAGAATAAGAGGTGCATATCAAGGTGAACTGAGGGGGCGAGGGAGAAAATGATGCAACAATGAATGATTTTTATTTTTTTTTAAGAACGTGAACTGTGGCAGGTAGAGAGGAAAATGTGCAACAATGAATGGATGAAAATCCAACTTTTCTGTAAGCTTTTGTTAAAATAGTAATTTATAAAAAAGGATAAAAATAAAGTAGACAGAAGCAGAAGCCCTTGTCTACAGTAGTTGCGTGAGTTCAGCCAAGACGGAACACAAGGAAGTGTTCAGCAAAAAGCAGCATTCTAAGGCAGGAGGGAGTAGAAAAGCTCTACAAAGTAAGCACATTGCCATTGGGTAGGATTTTCCAGCATGAAAAACTTTCTGTTGTCCAAAACCTCAAACAATTCAGGGCTCATATGGCCAGTGCAAGTAGAGTCTGAAGAGGTCTTAAAAAATGCAAACCCTCTATTGTTTCATCCATATTTGCAAAAATAAACAAATCTGTTGCTTAATCTAGGCATTCAGGGGGAAAATGTATTAAGTGTCTTCTACGTAGCTGCTATTTGTAAAGCTGAAGTTCAAATTCATCCGAAATATCTCAAAAGAGAGGCCTGTAAATCAATTTCCCAAATATTACCCATTGAAACCCTTGAGTCGTCACAAGTCAGAACTAAATCAATGGCATCTGGTTTACCATATGTTGAGCTGTTTCTGTACAAAGGCACAAGACAAAGTCCCTACCTTCAAACACAAATAGTCCAGTTGTTGTTAGATGCCGTGGAGTCGTAGATGACTCATAGAGACCCTATGAACGAAAGGCCTGAGCACTAAAAGTCCAGTACTCCTGGTAAATGTAAAAGGATTTCTTGTTTCCATGGTGATGTTTTATTTTGAATCCATTCACTTGAGAGGACAGAAAACCTATTGGTCAGACTCCACACTAAGAACAAAGATCTAAATTCAGTTTTCAGGTATAAGACATAACAGACATATTTTCTATGGTAAATTCCAGGGTCTCATGGCAAAGTGTTAAATGGATTTGATCAAAAGTCAGAAGAAGACCTTTCACATGCTCTTAGTGGAGGAACTTGGCTCAGGCACTGTACCTAATTGAGAAGCTTTGTTGGCTGTAGTGCGTTGGCTTCAGGCCCAATCACAGGACCCCTTGGAACACTGAGTAATGCCATTAGTTTTTGCATGCCTAATCCCAAGTGACCTTGTGTGAGTCTCCCTCTTTTTGGAGATTTGCAGATCCCATGGTTTTGTAGCACGGAAAAGTGACATGTTAACCGTGGGGTTTTTCCTTTCTCTCATCTTTAAGATTCTGCAGGTCACTAGTTGTCCTGTTAATGGAGATTGAGTCATATTTTTTTTAAAACAATTTGACAGTGAAGCTTACATCAGAGCATTTTAAAATTATAGGCGTTATTAACTTTGAACATCAATCTGTCTATAAATTTTCTTTTGGCCTTGGAAATACCCATAATTCCTGAAAATATATCTCAACTATAGCTTTCTTAAATGCTGACAATTAAATGTTAGATTTTTCCCTAATAGGTTTTCTTTTTTTCCTGGAGTCTAATTTCATGTTGTTATTTTAGTTACGTGACAATGAGTCTTAGCCAAGCCATTGTTGACACCGCCCCCCCCCCCACGAGTTTTCAGAAGCAGTAAATTGCACAGGATTTGGTTGCTCATATTTCTCCCACAGGGCAGCTAGTGGATTTAAAGTGTGTATTTCTGAGTTGTCAGAACAATGCCTTAATATTAGGTCACCAGAGCTCCCTTATTCATAATTGCCATAGTTGGTGTATGCCATCGAGTGGGAATAGACTCATAGCTGACCCTCCAGCAGGTTTTTGAAGGCAGTAAATCACACGGGAGGAGATTGCTCATCCTTCTCCCATGGTGCAGCTGGTGGACTTGAACCACTTCCCTTTGGGACTGCAGTGGAGCTTATTACCTCTAGGTTACCAGAGCCTCTTCATTATCTAAAAAACACAACTAATTTTTAGAATCAATACTGACAAACTAGTAAGGGAGAACAGAAAAAACAAAAGCTAAATAAACCACATAAATAGGCCCAAAGCAGCAAAACTTTTAAAATGGGGCGTGTATGTGGGGGAGGGAGTGTGTGTGTATTTTCCTTTATGGTTGGGCACTGTCCAGTTGGCTCCAATGCTGGTAATTCCTTCTCCATTAGGACAAAGCCTTCCTCAGTCCTGCACCATCTTCAAACTTTCTACTGTCCTTAAGTTCATTGTTTTAGCCATTATTATTAAGGGCTTTTTCCTTTGTTATTCATCCACATAACGAAGTGACTATGATGATAGGCTCAAGTGTGGGGATAGCATAAGATAGGGTAAGGACTGGATTTGTTGTTCATAGGGTCGCTATGAGTCATAGTTAGTTTGATAACAAACCTACTTTTCCAAAGGTGATGTCTTTCCCCGGGGATTAGTTATTCCTGATAACATACCTAAAGCATGCAAGATAAAGTCTTGTTTCATCTTTTAAATGATGGGTTTTTTCCTTTCTTTGAGTGAAAGTTTACAGTTATATTGGTGTTTCATTCAATCATTTATGTACATTTTGTACTATAACATTAATTGTAATGTGTTAGTGCAATTAATTCTATTATCTGATAGACTTCTTATTGTATATTGCCTTTCTTTCACCCAACTTATCTGTTTATTAACTTTTACTCCCTTCTTATCTTTAGTAACCATCTAAAAATTATTCTGTGTGTAAACTTTTCCTTAGTTTTTTATAGTAGTGGTCTTATATCATTAAAGTCCTTTCTATTTCTGACTTATTTTACATGACATAATATCCTCTAGATGTTATTTAATGTTTCACAAATTTTTTATCATTATTCAGTGTTGCATAATACTCCAGCATGTGAATGTGTCACAGTTTTTTTACCCATTTGTCCATTAATGGACACTAGAATTACTTCCATGGTGGTGGTGTTGATTACCTTTGAGTGGAGCATGACTTATACAACCCTATGAACAAAAGGCCTGAAGCCCCTCTACAACTATCAGCATTTATCAAAGTTAATAGAGTTTCGGAGGCATGTTGTTTAGGAAGTAGATGCCACTCCTCTTTCCAACACCACTACTGTGAATAATGCAGTAATGAACATGGGTGTGCTTATTTCTGCTCATGTGGCAGCTTTTTAAATATACATATGTAGTGTCAGGCTTGTTAAAACATTTTTCAGTAAAATAATATTCTCATTTCTCTGAGGAAATGGCAAACTGCTCTCCACAGTGAGCACACCATTTTACACTACTGCTAGCAGTGAATGAGACTTCTAACTTTTCCACACCCTTACTAGAATCTTGTTGTCAGAATGAGATGGTATCTCTCTAATAAGGAAGGATCTTGTGTATTTTTTTCTTGTGTTTGTTAGTCAGGTGAGTATCTTCTTTTCATGTCCTTTGCCAATATTGTGAGGTATCTCTTTTCCTGTTTAAATCTTAAAGTTTTCTATAAATTTTTAAAATGAGTCCCTCGTCCAAATATTTTTCCCCCAGTCTGTAAGTTCCCACTTAGTTTTTCTTATTTTGTTTTATCTTGGAGAAAGTCTTTTCACATAAGGATTTAAATTTTAGAAAATCCCAATAATCTAGTTTACCCTCTAGTTTCTGCTTTTCCAGTTACAGTGAGAGTCTTTTTATGCCACAGACTAGGTAGGGCTTCTAAATTTGTTCCCCAAAGGCAAGTAGTTCAAATCTACCAGCTGTTGCACAGAAGAAAGGCAATCTCCTCCTTTGTGATGTACAGATTCTGTAATCCTGCCGGAGAGTCGACTATGAATAGGTTCTGACTTAGGTATATAACAACAACAAAAAGTTTGCTCCAGTTGTTTGTTTAGTTGTTCTTTTTTTCTATGATCTTTATTGTCATAGTCTATATGCCTACGTCTTTGATCCATCTTGAGTTAGTTTCTGTAAATGATTTGAGCTATATGGAAATTGTGTCACTTTTTTGCAAGTAGACTTCCATTTTTGTCAGCACCATTTGTTAAAGAGACTGTCATTTTTCCACTTAATGGATCTCTGTCAAAGATCAGCTGTCCATAGGTGGATAGATTTATGATTTCTTAATTCTATTCCATGTGTCTGCCATTTTATTTCCTTCTTTGCTAGTAAGGAGCACTCTGGATGCACTACTTCCACTACAAATTTGTTTGTTCTTTTGGTGACCCAGGTATATTCAATAGTTTTGGTCTTCTTAATTCACTGTTCAGCTTTTACAAGTATACAAGGCAATTGAAAATGCCATGGTTTGGGTCAGATGTACCTTTGTCCATCCTTCTGCTTTAGCACTTTAAAGTAAAACCTGAATAATAATCAAGTTATATAAACTCTCCTTTTCTATTTACATAGGTTGATTTTGTCAACTGGCTCTTGCCAAATTGCTTTCCCATTGATTTGGAAAATATTCTTGATAATGTATGTTGCTGTTGTTGTTGTAGTTGTTGAGTACTGTAGAGTTGGAACCAACCCATAGCTGACCCTCCTCCAGCAAGTTTTCAAAGACAGTTAATCACACAGGAGGAGATTGCTCATCCTTCTTTCACAGAGCAGTTGGTGGTTTTGAACTGTGTTCTTTCGAGATTGCAGCACAGCCTCTAGATAATGTACATTCTTGTTATATGCCATCAAGTCACCTGAAACTCATAGTGACCCTGTGTACATTTACTCTGAACCCTGCGCTATGCTGAGCCAATCTCATCATCTCCAACACACCTAATCATATTTATCCAGCCAATGAGTCAACTCATCTCATCCTGTGTCTTCCTCTCCCATGCTGTCCCCGCCACTCTTCCAAGCATGCTGTTCTGCTCCAAGGATTGGTCCCTCCTGGTAACATACCAAAAGTATGTGAGATGGAGCTTCAAAACTCTTGCCTCCAGGGAACAACCTGGTCTCACCTTCTTTAGGACAGACCTGTTTGTTCTCCTGGTAGTCCATTGTACGTTCAACACTCCCCTCCAGCCTGACAACTCAAAGTCAGTGATCCTTCTTCTATCATCCTTTATTGTCCACCTTTTAGATGCATAGCAAATAATTGCAAAGACCATGGCCTGGATCAGGCACACCTGACTCTCCAGACTGACATCGCTACTCCCAGTACTCTAGAGAGGTCCCTGACAGAAGACTTTCCCAATACACTCTCAGCTGGTGCTGAGAGTGTTGACTGTTAAACCAAGCAAGCTAAAGTTATCAACAATCTCAATCTCTTCTTCATCTACCATGAAGCTCTTTGTTTTCTTGATACTGATGTTCAATCCATATTGAAAACTACTATAGTCCTTGACCCACTGCAGGAAACTCCTCATGTCCTCTTCAGTTTCAGCAAGCAAAGTTGTGTCACCTGCATAGTTGTTGATGAGTTTTCCTCCAATCCTGATGCCACATTCTTCCTCATAAAATCCTGCCTTGAAATCATCTGTTCTGCACATAGACTGAAAATGTATGGAGATACTATTCCTGATCCTGAAACATGCATATTTCCCTGCTCTGTTCTGACTCTAGCTTCCTGGTCCAAGTAAAGGCTTCTTGTGGCCACAATCAAGTAAGTGTTCTGGGATCCTCATTTTCCTCAAGGTTAGCTACAATTTGTTGTTATCCACACAGCCAAATGCTTTTCAGAGTTAATGAAGCACAGATAAAATTTCTTCCGATACTCTGTTTTCAGCCAAGATCAATCTGACATTGGCTATGATGTCCTTATTGCCACGATAATGTATGTTGTTGTTGTTGTTAAGTGCCGTCGAGTGGCAGGCAACTCATAGCGACCCTATGAAGGAAAGTCCTCAACACTTGGGTGCCTTTCATCCTCTCTCCAGGTTCATAGTGTTTCTGGAGGCAAGCTATTATGGAAGTGTATGTCACTCCTCCTTCCAAGCGTGTTTTAATTGGGGAGGTCCACCCCACTTTTTGCCTGCATTGGGTAACCAACCCTTACTGCATTGTCTTACCAGCCCAGCACTCCGAAATGCTGGCAAACTCCTTACCCCAGACCCCCAGTTCATCTGGCAAGCCCACTCTGCCAACCACCTTGTGGGACAAAAAAAAACACCACAAGTGCCCAGAGCCCTCAAACCTACCATGCCTCAAGAATCCAGAGTCCAGATCCAGCCGACATTAAATATCCCCAAACCCTAGGAGGGGCTTGATCTTTCAGTGTCTTACCAGCCCGGTATGCCCAAATGCTGGCAAACACCTTGCCCCAGACTCCCAGTTCATCTGGCAAGTCTGCTCTACCAACTCCCTCGTGGGACAAAATAAACCACCACAAGTGCCAGGAGCCCTCAAACCTACTGCACCTCCTGATAAAGTATAGGAGTGGGAAAAAAGAGTACTCAAAATAAAATTAGTTTTCATCTATATATCTACATAATATTGTTAGGAGAAGTGTGGCATCAGGATTGGAGGTAGACTCATCGACAATTTGTGTTATGCAGATGGCACAACCCTGCTTACTGAAACTGAATATGACCTGAAGAACTTGCTGTGGAGGGTCAAAGGCTGCAGCCTTCAATATGGATTGAAACTTAATATCAAGAAAACAAAGATTCTCACTACTGGGCCAATTGGCAGCATCATGGCAAATGGTGACAAGATTAAGATTGTTGAAAACCTTAGTTTGCTTGGCTCTACAATCAACACTCTTGATACCAGCAGCTATGAAATTAAAAGATTGATTGCATTGAGAAAGTCTGCTGTCAGAGACCTCTCCATGGTACTGAAGAGCAACAATGTCAGTCAGAGGACTAAGGTGTGCCTGATACAGGCCATGGGTTTGCAATCACTTTCTATGCATCAGAGCGCTGGACAATGACTAGGGATGAAAGAAGGATAGTTGATGCCTTTGAGCTTTGTTGCTGGAGAAGAGTACTGAATATACTATGGACTACTGGGAGAATAAACAAGTTCATCCTGGAGAGGGTGAAGACAGGTTGCTCCTTGGAGGCAAGAATTCTGAAGCTCCGTCTGATATTCTTTGGACATGTTGCAAGGCTGGAACTGTCTTTGGAGAGGGACGTCATACTTGGGAAAGTAGAGGGATGGCACAGGACAGGAAGATTCTAGATTAGAAGGATTGATGCTGTCACTGGGGTAATGGGTATAGGCATGTCGGAAACAAATAAAATCGACAAGGGGTAGAGCAGGGTTTAGGGATATTGTACATAGGGTCGCTATGAGTCACAGGAGACTGCACATAACAGCAACAACAATTTTGCTATATATGTAGATTGAAAATAATGGCAACAGAGTTTAAAATTGGGGTTCTCGGGATTTTTTTTTTATATAGAGAACTCTTTCCCTTAAATCTTACTGGGATTAGAGAAGTTTTATTTCCTGTTGGAAGTCAGGCAGGTCTCATTTCCAGCAAACTCAGTTAAGATGATACACCAGGGTAAACTTCAGAATGTTGCAGCAAAGTGCCAGGAGCTAGATCTGTTTATTTTAGGGTCAAATAGGAAGCATGGGTTAATCAGGGCAGAAAACAGTGAAATTTATCTTGAGACTTTTCAAGTGGAGTGAATTACCAGTTGCAATGAACAATTATACATGTCTTTATAAAAAATTTATTTAACCCACTGAAACACTTGGCCTTTATGTGGGTGATGAATGCAAAAAGAGCAAATGCTTTGTTCTCCTGTTCCAAAGAGGACTAATTCATCAGAAAAGACACAACAATTCTTTGCTAAAATAAGATGATTAAGTACAAGTAAGGAGATGTAAGAATAAACTTAATTCTGCTCTATAAATCAAGATACTACCTGGGAGAATTCCACATAGCAACAAATAATCATAGCTTTGCTTGTGACATTCAAAACCCCCCAACAAATTTATTTTCCAAATTTGCTCCCACTTTCTGCTGATCACTTGGCCTAGATTTGAACTAAATACGGGTCATGGTGTGAAGACTTCTGTGCTATTAGAACCCTTAGAAAAACTGTAGATAATTATGCTCAAACACTTGACTCTGTAGTTGAAGTGGCCTATATGAATCAATCGTTTGTGGTTTATGATGAAATAGAGTTTTCCTTTTAGTGCTTTTTTCTTTTAAAAAATCCAAGAACTATTGGGGAAAATGATACAAAGTAAATTAAAAAAATTCAGTATGTTTATTGAAATGTCAATAATTTTATTGCATTTCCAAGAAATCCATTAAATGCTTATTGAAGGTTAAAAAATAAAAAGGCTAAACGACCAGTCCTTGGAGAGGGAACTCATACTTGGAAGAGTAGAGGGACAGTGCAGGAGAGGAAGACCCCAGATGAGATGGATTGATACAGTAACTGGAACTCTGGGGGATTGGTGTGTCAGAATTAGTGAGACTGGCTCAGAACAGGGCAGGTTTCTGTACAAAGCAAGCTGCTGTACATAGTAGGGCCATTACGGATCTTAGGCAACTCAAGGGCACACATAACAACAATTGGTACTGCAAAATTGTCATTCTCAACTCGATGGAGTCTAACAAAAACAACAAGAAGTGTGAAGGGTAAGGATGTGAGATATATCAGTGATGAAAATCTCCCCAAAGAATTTGATTCGTGGAGAGTGTAGGATAGTGGGGAATTTCAAGTCTGAGACATTAAATCTGGTTTTCCTAGAAGACCAATACGTGAGGGTATGTGGAGAATTATGATATACAGGATTAGTGTGTGTCTTAGAGATTACAAAACATGGGAGCTGGGAAAACTACTATGGCATAAAATTAAAATAGGAAAAGTGTGGGCAACATTGCTATCACAGTAACTAAAAACCTAACCACCAAGCTTAAAGTTCAACATGTAAATACATTTAGAAATTAAAAAGATATTCAACTGGCTCCTTTCTAGCTTCAGGTCTAAATTCCAATGTCCCTTCCCTAGTGATTCCATCTCTGAACTCAAATGTGTACCCTTTTCCAAAGCCATAAAATCCTACAAAATTGCTGTTATTAGATGCTACAGAATTGGTTCCAACGCATAGTGACCTGATTTACAACAGAAATTAAGCACTACTTGGTGTTATGCCACCACACAATCATTGCTATACTTGAGGCCATTGTTGTAGCCACTGTATCATTGGAGGTCCTTCTTATTGAAGGTCTTCCTCTTTTTTGCTCACCCTCTGCTAGCTATGCATGGCTTCTTTCACCAGGAACCAATGTTTACTGACAGCAATCTAAAGCATGTGAGATAGTCTTCATCCTCCCTTCTAAGGATCATTCTGGTTGTACTTCTTCCAAGAAATATTTGTTCTGCTCAATTAAACTGTCATCAATCATTATTATCACAAAGTATTTGTTTATTTACTTGGACCCAGGACCAGCCATTTACCCATGTTGTTGTTATGTACTGTTGAGTCAGAACTGATTTACAGCTGACTGTCTAGAGGGTTTTCAGAGGCAGTAAATAACATGGGAGGAAATTGCCCATCTCTCTCCTCCCCCAGAGCAGTTGGTAGATTTGAACCACATGCTTTGGGTTGGCAGTGCAACTTCTTACCACTAAGCCATGTTGTTGTTGTTGTTGTTGTGCCATCGAGTCGCTTGCAACTCATAGCGACCCTATGTACAACAGCCCTAAACTCTGCTCTGTCTTGTGCCAATCGCACCGTCTCCGATACACCCATCCCAATTACCCCAGTCACTGAACCAATCCACCTCATAGGTGGCCTTCCCTTTTTGTGCTGTTCCTCCACCCTACCAAGCATGATGTCCTTCTCCAAGGACTTGTCTCTCCTTGCAACATGTCCAGAGTATGTTAGACGGAGCCTTAGAATCTTTGCCTCCAAGGAGCAGCCCGATTTGACCCTGTCCAGGATGAATCTGTTTGTTTTCCTAGCAGTCCATGGTACCCTCTAAGCCACGAGAGTTCCTTTTTACCCATCGTGCAATTTAAAGACATAAAGCAAATACAACCTTTCTTCTTAGCCCATTAGAAGATCTGGTATTACTCATAAATCTGTCCTAACCTCACCAGATAGGTAGCAATGAAAAAGAAAACATAAATTATGTGTAACACAGTCCAATGTAAAATTTCATGTAATTCAATGTTTTACATTACTTCGTTGTATTTAATGTAGTTGTTTTGGTAGAATCAATCCATCTTTTACATAAATCTCCTCAAACTGTTGCTTTGCTCAAGTTGTGGAAGGAAGAATATAGGGATATAATGTTTAATAAATGATTGTTATAATCCTAGTGTTCGAACTCTGGTGGCCTAGTGTCTAGAAGCTGAACTGCAATCCCGAAGGCAAACAGCCCACCAACTGCTCTGGGGGGAAATGATAGACAATCTTCTCCCATGCCTCTGAAGATGGCCTCTGAAGACCACTGCTGGAGGGTTAGCTATAGGTTTGGTCCCAACTCGACAGTACAGAACAACAGCAAAACCAATATGTTCTAACTTTATTATTTTCATGACTTGGTTTAATCCTAACAATGATTCTGTGAAGTTTGGAGAAGTGAGACAGAAAAATAATGCTATTTGTACAAACTTGCCACATTGTAGGTGGCAGAGCTGAGTTGTACCCAGACAGCTCCATCTCCCTTTGTCTACCATCTTGTGCTGCCTTGCTTCTGTGCTGGCTGGGTTCCACTCAGTTATGGTTGGCTCAGACCCATCTTGGGCTTTCTGCTGGTGCATTTTGCTGACATCTGTGCTTGATGAACTTGTGGTTGCGTCTGCTTGGCTTGGCCAGAGATTGGGCTGTCAACTCAGCATTCATATTACACAGGACCTGGGGGAGGTACAGTAGGCAAACAAAACTCTGCCCCAGCCTGCCTGGGTCACTCCACCCACTTGCCTGGTGTGGAACATTCTATAGTTCTGTGTGACTCTGTTCCATGGGGTCTTCCAGAAACCCAGGGGGACATAGCAGAGCCTGTCTGCTCTGGATTTTCCTTTCCAGGCACCTCCTCCAATAGGGGGGAAAATCTGTATCAGTCTGTGTTCCTCTTACATATTTCCTTTCTTTATCTGCCTATAAACCATGGGATCAAGGAGTGGGCTAGTTGCCTATTTTGTAGCATAAACTTTTACTACTACGTGTTTTACTTGTTCCTGAAATATTATTTCAACAGAATCACTGTATGAAACAAGAGTTCATGACAAGATGGATAAAACCACATGATTGAACATTCACTGTGTATTATCCATATTTCTCTTCTATATTTCCCTTAGTAGAACATAGGCTAATGCCAACAAAGGCTTTGAGGGATCTTGTCCATACACCAGAATGCTTACATTTAAATCTCAGCTACTTACTGCCTCAAAAAGTGATAATCTCTTTGTCATGGGTATGACCCTAATAAAGGCAATATTTAGAAGAGTAAATGCATAGATGAGTGAAAGACATTTTGTCTCAAATGTCTGTCAGACTGCCAGGCTAGGTAAGGTAACAATAGTGCTTCCATATATCAGAAAAAAAGTGTGTCAACAGATACAACTACTTCAAGTCATTAGCTTATTCATAACTTTTTGGGGTGTTTTTTTGTTGTTGTTAGACAGAAGCTATAAAGACAGAAATAATGAGGATCAGGAAAGATATATGTTAAGAAGGTGACCATAATATCATGCTATTCCAACACACAGAGAGAGAGAGAAGCTTAAAGAGAGAGAGAGAGAGAGGGAGGAGGAGGGAAAAGGAGAGGGAGAGGGAAAGAGGGAAAGAGGGAGAGAGAGAGAGAGAGAGAGTGAGAGCGAGAGCGAGAGAGCGAGAGTGCGAGGGCATCAGTAACCAAAACAGAACTGAAGTTTCTGGGTGAATGAAGAAACAAATCAATGAGTAACTTACAGAGAGGACAATCCATTGTTACTGTACAATTATAACTTGCCCATTGTATTTGCTGCTGCTATAATTATGGGGGCAGTGGTGTTTTTATGTACCATCTATTCAATTACGAATAATGGTTTAAAACAACCAAAAATTGATCTTTCACAAATCGGAAGCGTGTTCTTTCATGATTTGAGGCCGGAAGTCACAAATTGAGAATGTGTTAGATCTCTGCCTCCTCTAGAGGCTCTGGAGGAGACTTGTTCCTACCTCCTCTGTGATTACTGGAGTTCCAAGACTTGCAGCTGCAGGACTCCAATTTCAGCCTCTATGTTCATACTACTTCCTCCTCTATGTGAGACAAGTGCGTGAGTTGTAAGGATACATGTGGCTGTTTTTAGGGCCAGCGTTAATTTCTCTTGTCAAGATTGTTACTTTGCTACATCTACAAAGGCCCTCTTGCATATATATACCTTATATACATACATTTAAAATTCCATTTAATTGGAGAAGTTCACAGTCAGGGACCACTACAAAGTGCTTAGGAGCAATGACGCTAGTTTGAAGAGTAAGGTGTACCTAATTCATGCCATGGTCTTTCCTATCACTTGTTATGCATCTGAGAGCTGGACAATGAATAAGGATGGCAGGAGAGGAATTGATACCTTTGAGTTGTGGAGAAGAGTATTGAATATCCTATCAACCACCAAGAGAACAAACAGATATGTCCTGGGAAAAGTCCAGCCAAAGTGCTCCTTGGAGTGAAGCATGGCAACACTTTGTCTCATATAATTTGGGCATGTTGTTAGGAGAAGCTACTCATTGAAGAGGGTCATCATGTTTGGAAGGAAGAATCAACAGAAGTGAAGGAAGACCCTCAACCAGGTAAATTGACACAGTGACTGTAGCAATGGGCTCACGTGTGTCAGAGATGGTGAGATTTCCACAGGATAGGACAGTGTTCAGGTCTGTTGTTCTTAGGCTTGCTTGTATGAATCACTCAGCTGGAAGGCACTCACAAAAAACAGCAACAGTATCACATTTATGGGTTCCAAATATTATTATGACTTTGTATCTTTGCAGTGACCATTTAGCCCACCTTGGGAAATGTTTTCTTTAGAATTCCAATTTCAAATCTAGATTAGAGGAGGACATGGCTGAGTGGAAAATGATAATCTGATTTTCTGGTAATCTATACACTAGGCTCAAATGACTTTTCAAATTTTTCAAACCCCAGAAAAATGTCTTGACCTTCAATATTCATGTTTCCTCATAAATGAGCTTGCTCCTCTTCTTCTAAAATTTCTAAAATAAACTTGATTTTTTATACTCATTTGCCATTAACCTCTCAGTGATTTTAACCATTATAAGTTAATATTTACAAATATGTAATGTTGTATCTACCCTTTCAATTAAAATGAGGCATATCTAAAAAGAACTAAAATTGATGTTGATCTGTTCTCTGCTAACACTTTGCTTCTAGTCATATTGTAACTCTAAAGTAAAATGAGGATTAGTGAACAAAACCATAATTGTGCCTCTATGGCTTTGGCATTGTAGATTTCAGAAAACGTTTATAACTTCTTATGAGTAAAAGGTAAATTTAAAGTAAACAAACTCTCCAAACAAATACATGGTTTACTAACAAATCTGATAAAGATATTGCGAGCTATCTATACACTATATGTAAAATTTATCTTCACCTAATTTATATTATTATCATCTCAATTATATCTGGAATAGAAAGCAAATGAAATAAACTACTTGGCTAGTATGATAGTATCATAATATCAGAGACAATGCTACTTGTATGTCATTGCTGGTGGCATAGTGATAAGAAGCGTCACTGCAATCCCAAAGGCAAATGGTTCAAATCCACTAGCTGCTACATGGAAGAAGGATGTGCAATCTCCTTCTGTGCAATAAACTGCCTCTAAAAACCCACTGAAGGGTCAGCTATGGGTTGGTTCCAAATCAACAGCACACAACAACAAACTTCACAAAGGTGACTTTTTCCTTGTGATAAGTCATTGGTGCTCTTCTATAGAACACAAACTGGAAAAGGGAATGGGAGCAAAGTGAGGATGCAAACTTTTCCTTGAAGAAAACCTGGAAGCTGACACTAATCCTTTACTAATAACCAGAATAGTGTCACATAGCCATGACTACCTACAAAGAGGACTAAAGAACAGTTAAAAATGTGATTCCATTCCCAGAACACCTGACTGTGCTCCTGTGAAACCTATACCTAGACCAAGAAGCTGATGTCTGAACAGAGCAAGGGGAAGACTCTTGTTAGATGGCATCAAGCTGAGTACAACTCACAACAATATATGAACAAAAGATCTGAACCCTGTTCTATCCTGTGCCCTCCTCACACTTCCTGACACACAAAAGCCCATTGAGGCAGTCACTGCATTAATCCACCCAGTCAAGAGTCTTCCTCTCCTTCACTGACACTCCACCATACCCAGCATTCATGTCCTTCTCCAAAGAATAGCCTCTCCTAGCAACATGCCCAAATATGTGAAGATAACCCTTATTGATCTTGCCTCCAAACAGCACTCTGGCTGCACCCTCCCCCCCAAAGACATATTTGTTTGTTCTTTTGGCAGTCCATTGGGTATTTAGTGCTCTTCTCCAACACCATAGCTCAAAGGCATAAATTCGTTTTCTATAATCCTTATTCACTGTCCAGATCTCAGATGTGCAGCAAGTGATCAGAAAGACTATCACCTGAATCAGACATACCTTTGTCCTCAAACTGATATCATTAACCCTCAATAATTTGGAGAGGTGTCTAACCACAGAATTTCCCAAATGGTTCAAAATCAGATAAGGAATGTGTTATGGATATGTTGGCTGTTTGAAAAAAATAAGGAGAAAAAAACAATCAATATATGGAACAGATCATTCAGGAGGCTGGACTTTATGAAGAATGTGGCATTGAGATTGGAGGAAGACTCATCAACAATCTGTGTTATGTTGATGACACAAACTTCCTAATCAAAACTGAGGAGGGTTTGAAGCATTTGTTGCAGGAGATGAAAGATTTCAGCCTTCAATATGGATTTCATCGCACTATCAACAAAGTTGATGATTCCATCTTAATTGGATCCACAATTGATATTTGTGTCACCAGCAGTCTGGAAATCAAAAGACAAGCTTCATTGGTAAAAATCTGCTGTCAAGAACCTCTCCAATTTGCTGGAACAGCAATGTCAGTCTGGAGACTATCGTATTCTCAATTGCTTGTTATGCATCTGAAACCTGGACAATGAATAAGGATGACAGAAGAAGAATTAATGTCTTTGAATTGTGGTGCTGGAGAGAAATATTGAACATACCATAACTTACCAAGAGAACAAGTTAGTCTGTCCTGGAGAGGCTGAAAACTTGTTGAAGGCCTTGCACACTTTAGGCATGTCTCCAGAAGGGACCAGACCTTGGAGGAAGAAATCATGCTTAGGAGGCTAGAGGGTCATCACAGAAGAGGAAGACTTTAGATGAGATGGATTGACACAGTGATTGTGTAATGTGGTAAGGTGTGTTAGAGATGGGGAGATTAGCACATGAGGGGGCAAGGTTCAGAGCCATTGCTCAATGGGTCACTAGGGGTCATAGTCAACTCGATGACACCTAAAAATAACAATTCATATCTCTCTTACCTCTTGACATTTTTGGTCCCATGGCTTTCTTTTTTTCCCCTCTGACATACTTTGGGCATGTTGGCAGGATATGTCACTCTTTGGAAAAGATAACTTGCTTAGAAAAGTAGAGAGTCACTGAAAAAGAAGACCCTCAATAGGGTGGATTGGCATGATGACAATGACACGTGACTGCCAAACTTAAGCATGATGGAGATTATAAGGATGACACAGGACAGGGCAAGGTTTTAATCTGACATTATATGGTCATTATAAGTCATGACTGATGGGATGAAACCTAACAATGAAAGGAATGATAAGGGAAAATGGCACTAATAAATATTTAATAAACAAAATCTAGAAGGTTTCTTAATGGCTAAGTTGTGAAAATTAAGAGTTAGAGAAAAGTCAGTCATGAACAACTTCTTGATATCACTGAAGAGAAGCAGCAGATGAAAATCTATTATGATTTTGTGTATTAAGATGAGTCATGTCTTCGTCCCATGTGGAGATATCTAAAGGAAGGAAATAAATTATATAATTTTTTCTTCGCCATTAGGAAAGCCTTTACTAGAGAAACTTGTTGGGGAAGCATTGAGGGAATAGACTTTGAAACAAATGTTTTGTCTCAAATAAAGCATTTCCAGAAGAGGCATCAACATCGGGTTAGTAGCACAGCTCCCGATGCACTGTGCCTACACAGCTTATGGAGCCAATTGTTGGACACAAAGGTGGTACCTCTTTGACAGTTTGAATCCACCAGCTACTTGCTACTTCTAAGCAGAAAGATGGGCAATTTCCTCCCATGTGACTTAGAGTCCCCCAAACCCATTAGAAGGACAACTGTGAGAAAGGAAGCCCTAGGAATAGGCTCTTACAAGGACTTCAGCCCATGAGAAAGGTCTACTCTGTCACACGAGGTTATGAACAGAAAATTGACTCAACAATAATAGATATTTCGAGTTAAAGTTTAAATCAAAAGGTAGGGGAGAAGACAGGGAAGATTAAAGTAAATAATAAAAAAAAGAATTAGTAACAGAAAGTGTGAGAATGAGAATTGTACAGAAAATAACATATGAGCTGAACTTGCTGTTTAAAAGATATTCACCAGGGAAAGCAAGCTCCCTCATTGGGGAGCTCTCCACTTTGTCTGAGTGGTAGGAACCTCAGAGCTTCTGCAAATGCTTCCTGAAACATGTAATTCTCTCTTCAAGTCAAAGGGCTTTTTGAAATTCTGGTATTGTGGACTCTGTGGACTACTGGATAAGAACTTGTATTGCCAACCCAAATGCAGGCGGTTCAAATCTACCAACTGCTCTGTAGAGAGCAAAGGAGAAAGATGTAGGAGAAAGATGGGGAAATTTCTTCCTGTGTCGTAACACCTGCAACTGCTTCTCTAACTTGTAGGCTTCAAAACTGTAGCATGGAATTACATTCTCAATTGCCTACAGAAAGCTCTTACTACTGTTACTGCAAAGCATAAAGTACATTTCCTTGAACTTAGTAGCTCACTTATCTATCACCTACATAAGTCGTGTTCATTCTGGACCTGGTTCATTGTCATAAGGAATATTTCTCAAGATTTTATCAATAAATGCTAGACTGGGATAATTAATATAAAGTTAAATATGTCATTGTTCCCTTCCATTGGAGTCTTCCTTTTGTTCTTTAATTTCCCTGACAACCCAAACAATATGAGTTCAGATCTCACACCAACACAGAGACATCTGTCCTCATCATTATCACAGTTTGCTTCTATTCCTGTTGCCCTTCTCGTTTCCATAAAGGCAGTGGAAACACGTAGCCATATATACAAATAGTCCTAAGCACACAGATAAACATAAACAACAGATTCCTAGAGAAAAGGAGAGTGCCCCAAATTAGCTAACTTCTGTGAAAGCAGTTGAAATTCTTTTTGGTACAAACTGGACCAGAGAGTATTAAAAATTTTAAAAAGTCCCAAACAAAATACACCAAAAAACCCCAACCATCTGGTTACTGTCAGATCTGCAAACACATAAAAAAAGATTGTTTTTACGCTTTTATTTCTTCTCCTTTCCCCAAAACATCTTGGGTTTATTCCTCACTCGGTGTATGGTGTGTGGGAAAGGGCTCTTTGGTTGTCCTTGTCAGAGTCCTAGTAGAATGCTAGCAAATCACTCTCATCCCTTTGACCTTATTGCACCCCAAATTACCTTGAATGGGTGAGTCTCAAATCCTGACGAAGGCTGGTTCTGACTTAGATGGCCTTTCTTGTTGCTTTTCTGCAAATTCAACCCATGAGAAGTTGTGCTGCCAACCTAAAGACATCCAGTTTGAATCTATCTGCTTCTTCATGAGAAACAGGTGGGCCACCTCCTCCCGTGTAATTTACAGCCTTCCAAAATTCATGGCTGGAGCGTCAACGCTGAGTCAGTTGGGATTTGGTGGTACATAACAATAGCAAACTGTGTCATGAAGCACTAACACCTGGAGAGAGACACCTGCTTGGTTAAGCAAAGGATCAGTGAAAATGAAGGCAGCTCCCTGTGATGTGAACGGACACAGGGGCTGCAGCAATGCACTGAGGGTGTAGCAATTGTGAGTCTGGGAAAGGACCAGAAATGAGTTTGCCTGTGTGACACACGGTTGTTATGAGTCAAAGCCTACTTGAGGACACCTAACAATACGCTCTGTCATATTTCTGCACTAAGCATGGATACCAGACAATTGGACTGACGCTTCCAGAAAGGAGTAGGAGTGTTTGAAGTCACTCAGGATGTAAACCCTAGTTTAGACTGCCAGATTATCCAGCTCCCAGACTACAGAGGTCTCACTGAGAGAGCCTCTCAAATACAAGCCCAGCACAGCTGTTCTCATTTCCCTAAATAATGAAAATAGCAGGAACACATCTGTTTTCAGGCTTCATTGTTGACAGCTAACAAAGAAAAAAAAAAAGGAGGGGGGCCTCCAATAGTTTTTATCCAAATAGAAACGTGTTTGCCCTAAAATGCAGACTTTGGATGATGTTTTGGTTTTAAGTTTGTACAAGAAATTCAACTTTTGCATTTTCTGTCAGATTTAGTAACAAGCCCTCACAAATTCTGGTGTTAGTGTTAGTGAGGCTCCAGGATACTCTCTGCTTTGTCACGGCTGTATGTTAAAGCTAGTTTCTATGCTCGAGAAACTTCAGCTAGTTATTTGACAAAAATAAGTAACACAAAGCATTTCGGTCTACAAGTCCAAATCTGTGTGTAAAATGCATTTATGATGCAGCTCAAAGACGTAAACAAAGACGTTTTCCCTTCTTTTTTTGTTAGTTGGCCTGTCTGTGTTTCATCTTATTGCCTCTCTATGACATCCATTTCTAACCAACTAGAAACCAGCTTGGGAAAAAAGTTCCTGATTTCTCCTCTTTGTTAAAAGACTTATATTTGCAAATTGTTTTCGAAATAGTCTTGGAATAATAAAACATGAAATGTGCTTTTATTATTAAAACTAACAAGGAAAAAAAACCAGAGAGAAAAGGAAAGACAGAGAACATGTGAAATCTTGTATTCCTCAAAGAACACTTTAAAACATGTCTTTTCTGTCCTCTTAATGGAAACTGCGAGTGTCTTGAGGTTTTTATTGGTTGGGAAGGTTTTGAAGAAGAACAAAGAAACTAGAAATTTTTTGTTTTCATCTTTGAGTTTGCTTTAATCACATAAAATAGATAATTTAAAATGCTCTGCTTAAAATAATGTCGTTATTATTAATATATTAAATTATTAGTATAATATTTTTAAATGCACATCTATTTTGTCTGTCCATTATAAAACTGTCTTCTGTGTAATCATATTATTTGCTTTTTTAATTATTACTTTGAGGATATTCTATCTAATATCATTTTTATGTGCCTTAACGTTGGACTTAGCTGACCCCCCAGTGGGTTTCAAAGACTATAAATCACAGGAGGAAATTGCCCACTTTTTTTATCATGGAACAAATGGTGGATTGACAACTCCTTACCCACTAGACCATCACACTGTAAGAGTTAATGGATTGCCAAGACAAAGAAGAGATTTTTCTTTACAAATGAAAAGTTAATTAGCTTAAAGGAAATACCATATGCTAAAGATTACACAATAGAAAAACTTGTTGTGGGAGCTCAGGTGGCCTAAACAGACTGTGGAGAATTGTCAAAATGCTTTTGTAGTATCTGAATAAGTGATGGGTTATTAGTGTACTGTACTATTTTGAAGTAAAGTTTTCAATGACAGAATGACTAATTAATATTAAACAGTCTGATGCTCAAGTAACAGAAGCATAGAGATTTAATCACTTGAATTTCAGGTTAATGTTTTGTGGGGTTTTGTAGATAATTTTACAGGTATAAGTTAATTTTGGCACATGCTCTATTATATATTCATTTTTCAAATCAGCAGCAATCTACGATCAGTGTGAGTTCCTTTCCTACATAACCTACTTGAACACATTGAGACTTCAGTTACAATGCCTGTATTCATTTCATAAACTTTAATGAACTGATGGACCAACATAAGTAGTTACTGTTCTTGTTTTTTTGTGGGTTTTGTTTTGTTGAGTTGGTTTATTGTGCAGGTTTTTTGTTTGTTTGTTTTGTTTTTTTTTTTTTTTAAGGCATACTCACTTTTCCAGGTAAAATAATATCCAAGAATCCAGACACTGTACTCTGGACAAAATTAATAAATGTTGCAGTTCCAGCTCTCCAGATGCTTCAGATCTAAACATATTTTTTAAAAATTGCAAAATTAAGCTATAGCATTAAAATAGAGGAAGCATAATAATGACACATGTAAGCATAAAAGATAATAGGAAAGAGGTATTAGTCTTCCACCTTCTCACTTGTAAAACAAAGCACATTGCCACAAAAATCTATTCTAACTCATGGAAATACCATATTCTACAGAGTAAAACTGTGCCACAGAATTTTCTTAGTTGTGATTATAAATCTTTAACCTTTAGAGAGCTCTCGTGGCCTAGAGAAAAGAAGCTGTGCAGTGATACCAAAAGCATGTGGTTTAAATCCACCAGCTGCTCCATGGGGAAGGATGAACAATCTATTCCCATGCGATTTACTGCCTCAAACATCCAGCTATGGGTGGTTCCAATTTGACAGCACATAATAACACAACAACAACGTTTATGCAAGTAGATCACCTGACCTTTCTTCAGTACAAGTGGGTGTGTTCTGACCACTAAGTTTTAGGTAAACAGCCAAGCACAAACCATCATGTCACTAATGGACCTAAAAGACAAGTAGTTTTCCTTTTTTGTGGTTTTATAAAACTGGACATTTTACCTGAAAAGTAAAGATTAGAAATGGAAGTAAAAAAGGAAAACCTAAACAATAAAGTTCTTTCACTTTGGGTGACTTTGCCAACTTTCTTATTCTTTACGATTTTGCCTTAAAACATTCTGTACTGGATATGCACAAGCTTTCTCTGTAATCTTATTCACAGAAAGTGAGTCAGGCCAGATGTCCAAAACTGTGTTCTGCTAAACATTCTCTGTGATGATTCATCATTTAGAGAGAAGAAAGGGTCTGTTTTAGAAGGATCTCTGGACCGAGAATCAAGAGATCTAAATTCTAATCCTAATTCCTCTGCTAATTAAGATTTCATTTTGGCCAAATTCACCAAACTACCCCATGACTCATTTTTACTCATTGATAAAATGAGAATAACAATGTTTGTGTTACTTGACAAAATCTTGAAAACAGAGAGCATCTTGAACATTACATGTGTTCTATATTATTATTGTTAGTAAATCTGCCAAAACTGAATTCTAAATTTAAAACAAAAAGCCACAAAGGAATACTTTATTTATTCAGTCATATGGAATCTTGAAGCACAATTAAAAGATCTGCAAGTGACCCTAAAAATTAAGAAGTGGTAAAGCAACCCTCCCTGCCAAATATGGGAAGTTCTGAAAACATTTGTTCCAGTCATACCATCTTCTTTCATATTCCCTCTCTGGACTTTTTAATTTAATCAAGTACTCTCTGATTCAAATGCAAGTTCAAGAACAAAGTAGTGAGTCATTATGTTATGGTTGTTGCCTCTAACACCACAGCTCACTTATTATTTCCCCTTTGTCACTGAGATCCAGAACACTAGGCTTTGTAGGGGTCTTTTAACTGTGAAGATAATTTAATCTTTAATAATTTTTATTTGCAAAAAAGTTTACAAATGCCATTGGTTTTCTACTCAATCATTCATACACTTTTTCTTTTATAATATTAATTATAATTGATGGATATACACACTTTAATATTTTTTAAATTAGAAAAATATATTGGTTTACATACAAAAGTCATAAAAGTTTCATTTATAAACATTGTTTCTCACACATTCCTCTGTTCACATGGTGTTTCATATCATCATTCTCATGCTATTGTTGTTGTTGTTGTTATGTGCCGTCGAGTCGCCTGTGACTCATCATTCTCATACCTGTGTTTTATAAAATTAATCACAATTGATCTACGCCTATCGTTGCCCCACCTTTTCAGGTCCCCCATGAATCTTTCCTAATTTTTTTATCCTCTTGCTCTCCTCACCAAACTCTGTGACCTCGAGATGCCTTCTTCCCCATTCACAATCCTTTCCTCCATTCCCTTCCCCCTTTGGACTTTGGTACACATTTTACTAGTAGTCCTTCTATTTTTACAAAAATTGTCTCATACAGTATTTGTCCTTATGAGACTGAGTTAGTTCACATAGCATAATGCTCTCCAGCCTCTCATGGTGTCAGGACTTTTCCTTTGGACCCTGTCCATTACCTTCACGTGACTTATTTGTTAATATTCATGCTTCAGATCTCTACTCAAATATTACCTTCACAAAAGGTATTCTTTTTCACATTATCCCTGTGAAAATTTGTCTCTCCCACTTCCCCTATTACATCATCCTCTTAGCCCATAGCTCTTTTATTATCTATTTTTTTCTTTATTTTATACTTAATATGGAATCATCCTTGAATACTGTCTACCTCCGTAATCTGCATCCAATCTGTCAATAACCTTAATCTTTAAAATGTAGTTGTCTAAGGAGGAGAAACTGGATTTGGGAGCATTGAGCTGTGACTATCTTTCTGAAAGGGCCAGAGGAACGAGAATAGAATAACCTTTCACCATCCCAGAGCAGAAAGCATATAGAGTCTGTAGCCCAGTCCCGATACTTCTAGAGCCACACCAGGACCAAGACCTTTGACTCACAGACTCATTGTTATGGTACCAACAATAGGGTTTATTAGGAAAGGAAGTTGGAGAGTGGCAGAAGGCAAAGGATACTACTATCCAATGTAAATCCTTATTTTAGCCCAATTATATGAAGGCACAATTCCTCAATTAGTCTAGGTTCTGGTTTCAGTTCAGCAGACAAATACAAGTCATCTAGCAAGGTTTGTCTCAGATTAGTATATGTCATCTTCTCCTTCAAGCATCAGCAAAAACAACAAAACCTTTAACTGTGGCCAGCACAAATGCAAGAAGCCTCAGGTCATGCCTTCCACAGTTTCTCCACAGGAATACCACCATCTTTCCACCATCATCAGGGTCTCTCCATCATGATCTCACTGTAAATATGATATTACTCCAGTCTTTCTCATGTCTTGCTGTCACAAGTCTTGCTGCCCATTGTGGGAAGCACTGTTTTGCTTGTCCTAGTCTCATAGCTGTTGATGATTTGCAAGATCATGCCAATTTTCAAGACCATGTGTCTGCAGTTAAGGTAAATGAAGACTAGAGGAAGCTCACTGTATTGGCTTTTAAAAAACCAACTTTCAGGCTAACACTACAATAGTGAATAAATTCTCATTAATCTCAATATCGGTTCTAATTATGTGATTCAGTCATCAACAACTCTCCATTGTTGTTGTTGTTGTTGTAACGTGCCGTCGAGTCATTTGCGACTCATAGCGACCCTATGTACAACAGCCCTAAACCCTGCTCTATCCGTGCCAATCTCATTGCCTCTGACACACCCATCCCAATTACCCCAGTCGCTGAATCAATCCACCTCACAGAGGGTCTTCCCCTCCTGCGCTGTCCCTCTACTCTACCCAGCATGATGTCCCTCTCTAAAGACCTGTCTCTCCTTACAACATGTCCAAAGTATGTCAGGCAAAGCCCCAGAATCCTTGCCTTCAAGGAGCAGCCTGGTTTAACCCTCACTAGGATGAATCTGTTTGTTTTTTTGGCAGTCCATGTTACATTCAATACTCTTCTCCAGCACCACAGCTTAAAGGTGTCAATTCTCCTTCTATCCTCCCTAGTCATTGTCCAACTCTCTGATGCATAACAAGTGATTGCAAAAACCATGGCCTGTATCAGGCACACCTTAGTCTCCAGAGAGACACCGTTGCTCTTGAGTACTTTAGAAAGGTCCCTAACCACAGACTTTCCCATCGCAATACGTTTTTTTATTTCCTGGCTACTGGTGCCAAGAGTGTTGACCATGGAGCCGAGCAAACTGAAGCTGTGAACAATCTCAATCTCTTCACCATCCATCCTGATGCTACCAATTGGTCCAGTGGTGAGAATTTTTGTCTTCTTGACATTGAGCCTCAGTCCATACTGAAGGCTGCAGTCCTTGACCCTCTGCAGCAAGTGCATGAGGCCCTCCTCAGTTTCAGCAAGCAGGGTTGTATCATCTGCATAACACAGATTGTTGATAGACCGTCCACCAATCCTAACACCACACTTCTCCTCATAGAGCCCACATCCACATCCATCTTCACAAATTCATTTCTTCAGGTAAGTTGTGATGATATTTTTAAAAAGCTAAGTTAGATTCAGAATTTACCTATTTTATATCTTACAATGACTTCCCAATGCATAAAAAGAATTTTGAACTACTTGCTTTGGTTTACAAGACTTCATGTTTCTAATCTCACTATCTACTCCTCACTCTTCCTTAGCCACAGTGGCCTTTTTCCTTTCCTTCAAAGAACTCACTTACTGCTTATGTTTGAATACACACTCCTCTGGCCTTCCTTAAGAGATTTATTTTAAAATCTGTCTCAAATAATAGTTTCTTAGATATGTACTTCTCAGTCATCCTCTAATCCTGCACTTTTCACCAACTTATCCCTTACCTCTATATAAACAGATTCTATTATTTTCTTTCTTGTAAGTTTTCCACCATTTCACTATTATTTTGGCTTTTTGAAAGCAGGAGTATTCTTTGTTTTGTCCTTTGTGATTTTCCCAGAACTTAGAGAAAGATATAATAAAAGAACAACTTTACTGCTAATAAATGTTCACTGACAATGGGAGCAGGTGTGTCAGAGACAGTGAGATTGGCTCAAAATAGGACGGG
>NW_006399752.1:9002892-9005056 GCF_000299155.1 Elephantulus edwardii
ATATCCCTAGTACCACGACCCCTTCTAAACCCAGCCTGGACTTCCGGCAGTTCTCTGCTGATGTGCTGTTCTAATTGTTTTTGGATGATCTTCAGTAAATAATTTTTTTTTACATTCTAGCTCACAAAAATAAGAGAAGATTGCTGCCACATATGTTATTATTTCTCCATCATCCAATACATTAATTGATGAGCTTTTATTAGTTATTTTTTTAAATATTTGATAAATATAAAAGTTAATAAGTGACGTAGACTGAAAAAAAGATAATAAATATAACCACTTTTATGCTACAAATTGCAAGTATTTGTAATAAATGTTGTGGTAGCAGAAATTAGGAATGCTGATGTCTTTGGCCAGTATTGTAGAATCCCAGGTAGCCAAGAAAATTTTTAATGATATAATTGAGTTAATAAGTATAAGTTCTCATTTCAAATTGTGATGTTGAGAGTTTATTGTCCAAAATGGCTTTTCCAGCCATTGTCTGACTTTACCATGTGAATGGGAGGGAATATGTAAATAAGGCCTATTAGGCTTTCTGCAAAGGTATTTATTGTCTAACCTCAAGGGAATTGATTTTGTGTTGTTTACAGGGACAGCTCACCTTTGTGAAGTTGCTAAAGATCAAATATGGTCATCCCCATGCGACCATTGCTCTTTTTTCACAGACCAAAGTACTCACTCCCTCATATAACAGGATAATTATGGACTGATGATGGCTCATAGCTGAGTTCCTGCTAAGGCATCAGTCTTTGTCAAAGAGGGGCTGCCTGATGCAACGTGATGCCCTCTCTGAAGTAAGTACTTATGCAATAATTGCTAGATACGAGGCCACAAAGGATCAATCACCCATGCCTCAATTTATGATTAGCTGGGCCTTGGTAATAATAACTGTATCCTGTCTTGACTATCTTTATTTCTGTCTTGCTTTTTCTCTTGAAATCTTCCTCACTTAAACTGAAGCTTAGAGAGGTGACATTTCTTCAAGTTCTCTTAACCTATCTATGTTGTTCTAGGTACAACAAGTGAGTTATGACTAATGAACATGAGATTGGAGTGATGATCTATGAAGATCAGATTGGAAACTTCCTCTATCCTGCATCGTCCTCATGATCTCCGCCTCACTCAAGCCCAGTCTCCACCCCACCAATTTTATCAGCAGTCAATAGTATAACCTTTTCTTGGACAATTTTCTATGAAGAACTTTGACATTTTCATTTAAAACAGACAAGTTATTAAAGATGATTCAATATGGATTGACTTGTCAAAATTGTATTGTGCATGTCTAAGTAAATTTGGATGAACAGAATTTCTAATACAAAAACATGGCCTTTCTAGTACTGTTTATTTTAGTGCAAACTCACCCCTTCAGAAATACCTAACCTGTCAGGCAACTTTACTCTACTGAAGAATAGAAGCTAAGTGGCAACACATCAACCCAGCAGGTGACAAGCCTTACAAACATTCACATCACAGGAGGGCAAGGCCTTAGTATTCTCAGATGGATTTTAAGTGGTTTGGAAATGCTAGCATAATTTAGAAACACTTTCTAGTGTATTTTGGCAGCTTATTGGAAAGGGAGATAGCCAAGAATTTACTTTGAAACTACAACTGGGTCAGTAACTATGAGGGGGGGGGGTTGGTTGTTAATTGAGCTAATGGTAAAGATAAGCAGCATTTGTTTGAAGGTAGTGTAAACATTTCTGTCCTAAGATATGTAATTTGCATATCTGGAGAGAAGCCAAAAGGCAGTCTCCCTAAGAGACTTGACACTGGTTTTTTTCTGGCCTTTAGAAGTGACAGTTGTTTCCTTCCTTGCTGAGAAACATTTTGGACAGCCTTTTGGTTACAATGATCTGATTTATGTACAGTCCTCAGTTAGAATCCAACCCTCTTATATTAAAATCTTGCTCTGGTGCCTTAGCAGTAAGAAGTTGTGCTGGTCAACCCAAAGGCATGTTCAAATCTTCCTGCGTAGGGAGAAAGATGAATAATCTCCCTGTGAGTTATTGTTTCTGAAAACCCACTGCAGGGTCAGTCATGCGTTGGTGCTAACTTGAGGTATATAATGTTGTTGTGTACCACTAGGTTGGAATCAAGTCATATCTGGACTCTTCAGCGGGTTTTCAGAGGCAGTGAATCTCATAGGAGAAGACTGCACAGCTTT
>NW_006399752.1:9006753-9008149 GCF_000299155.1 Elephantulus edwardii
AGAAGCTAATCCTTGGAGGCAAGGATTCTGAAACTTTGTCTGACATGCTTTGGACATGTTGCAAGGTGGGATCAGTCCTTAGAGAGGACGTCCTTCGGAGGGTAGCAGGACAGTGTAGGAGAGGAAGGCCCCCGATGAGATGGATTGATTCAGTATCTGGGGTAATGGGGACTAATGTGTCAGAGACAATAAGATTGGCAAGGATAGAACTGGATTTAGGGTTGTTGTATATAGGGTCGCGATGAGTCACAGACGACTCAATGGCACATAACAACAACATACATAAGGGCTGTATCCTTTCTCCATATTTACTCAATCTTTAAGCTAAGGAAATCACTCCAGAAGCTGGACATCATTCTTGGCAAGTTGGAGGGTCAGCAAAGGAGAGGAAGACTCCCAACCAGATGGACTGACTCAGTGAGTGCAGAAATGGGCTCAAGTGTGTCAGAGCTGGTGAGGACGGCACAGGATAGGACAGGGTTCAAGTCTGCTGTCCATAGTGTTGCTGAATCATAGTCTGCTCATAATGGTACATAACAACAACGATGGTTCATAATAAAAAATGGGTGTTACTTTGTGACATATAAAAATAATCTCATCATATTAAAGATATTTTAGTATATTCAGAAGTACCTTTTTTAATGTTTAAATTTTTTTATGCATGGAAATGTGCACTATTTAAATACACTAAGACAAGTACTCAACTAATTGGTATTAGATATGAACTGTTCCTATACATAACTATTGCAGTTTAATATGCAAATTTAACTTAAAGTTAGATTTAGAAATAAAACTTTCTTATAGGGACCAGAGGAGGGATATAGGGAAGATGGCAATGAGGGCCTGGAGAAACACCAGAAAAAGAAACCAAGCAGCCACCAGTGGAACCCATCTGTGCACACCAATAATTGGCCTGATCAGCAAGGGCCAATGAGATTGCACCAGAAACCCCTCCACTTGGAGCTCTGGAGGTCTAGAGTCAAGAAGCTGCAGTGCAATCCCAGAGGCACATGGTTAGAATCCACCAGATCCTCTGCTGGAGAAACAGGGGCAATACCCTCCTGTACCAGTTGGATCTGATCTGACTCACACAAATAATAATAACTAAAAAAAATTTGTTTCTACTAAACAAAACACCCCAACAACAACAAAAATCCCTCCTGTGTAGAAAGTGCAGGTATTTGAGCAGAGCAAGAAAGTGCCAAGACCTATATAATGGAGGTCCCCAGAAGGGGACAGCATCTATTCTCATCTTGTGTGGTACACATAACCTTGTCTTCTGGAAGTGGTTCCTTTTCTTGATAAAGTTTCCCCTGACCAAATTTTTGTCTATGGTATATGTTCTATCTTTGTTGTTATGTTGTTATGTGCCATCGAGTCGTTTCCGACTCATAGC
>NW_006399752.1:9013074-9015549 GCF_000299155.1 Elephantulus edwardii
GCTCTTTCGTATCTTGAATTCTTCCTAGTGCTTTGGCTTCTCTACACTCCAGTGTAATCTTCAGAGTTTTCTTCTGACATCTATTTTGGTCTTTTCTTCCTCTTCTGTCTTTGTAATGACCGTTTGCACTCTTCCTTGAGTATACATTTGACATCCTCCCACAACTCATCTGGTCTTCGCTCATTAGTGTTCAAGGCCTCAAACCTGTTCCTGAGATGATTCTGAAATTCAGAAGCACAATAGTACTCTAAATGTTTGTAACCTGGGACTGTATATTAAATGGTCTCTTAAGTAAAACATAAGACAGTAACTTGAATACAGAGGCATGCTGCACCTACGTTGATCTATTTCTATTGTCTTGAAAGTTTTTATAATTGTCCACAGTTGTGCAAAATGTACGCACAATGCCTTTGGATGTCCTGCATCTGCCAGGAGCAGCCATTTCCAACTAAAATGAAACGTGAGGTTTTTTTATCAGTGGATGCTCTACAATGGGTGAAAAGATTTTTGTTTAAAAAAAATGGGAGTTTTAGAGAGTGTGCAAAGTTCATCTTTTTTAGTCCTTACTTAGTTTATGCACCGTATATTCTTGAGATTTTACTTCCAGGAATAAGAAATTAATATTGACACTTGGAAGTTATCTAAGACATGGGACTTTTATCTATAGATAGGCTATAGCATCTTAAAGCAGTTCATGAAACAACAACCTTTAGTTCTTCAACACAAGAGAAAATTCAGCAAGTAGTTGACTTCTGTGAATTCATTTATTTGGCCGAGCTTGTTTTATTCTTGTTAGCTGCCATCAAGTAGGCTCTGACTCATGCTGACGTCATTCCTCAAGACAACCAAATCCTTTCACTGCTCCCTTGGGCTTTCGAGGCTGTGACTTTTCAGAAGCAGATCTTTAGCCCTGTCTTCAGAGATGCTCCAGGGTAAGTAAAAAATGTGTAGGTTTTTGATTAGTTGGAAAATTAAATGCACACTTAGGGATTTCTGTTTCTTATAGTTGTTGTGGTCTAGTTATAAGAAATTGTACTGCTAACCCAAAGGCAGGCAGTTTGAATACACCAATTGCTCTGCAGAAGAAAGACGAGCTATCTCCCCTCTCGTACAATTTATAACTTATAGTCTCTGAAAACCTTCTAGAGGGTCAGCTATGGGTCTGCTCTAACTTCATGACACAAAACAACACTGCATGGCTAATTGGCACTACATAGCTAATAGAGAAATTTTTAAAAAATGTGTTAGGAATCCAGTTGACAAGGACCTCTCCACAGTGATAAAGAGCAAGGCTGCAGTTTAAAGACTAAGGTGTACCTGATCCAAACCGTGATACTTTCAGTTACTTCCCGTGTATCTGAAAGCTGAGCAATGAACAGGGATGACAGAAGAAGCAATGCTTTTGAATTGTGTTGTTGAAGAGCATTGAATAGCCCATGGACTGTCAAAAGAATAAACTAATCTCTCTTGAGGAAGTGCAGCTGGGCTACTTCTTAAAGGTCAGAATGATGAAACTTCAAACTTTTGGCATATTGTCAGGAGGGTCATTTCTTGGAAAGGACATCATGTTAGGAAAGGTGGAGGGACAGAGAAAGAAAAGAGGACCCCCCCCAGTAAGACAGATTGGCCTTTTGGTTCAAACCTATCAGAGATGTTGAGGATTGTGTAGGGTAAAGCGAGGTTTAGGTCTGTCCTTCACAGAATCACTGAGTTGTGGTCCACTTGTTGGCACCTAACAACAATAAGAAGAAAGCATTTTTTCCTCGATGAAAAGTTTATAATATTTATGAAATGGCTATCAACATGCATCATAAAACAGCAAACAGCTTTAAAATAAAATTCCATCATTTAGCTATTGTCTTGTCAAAATGCTTTTTAGTTCTAGATTTCTGTTTCTCACTAGATACCCCACCTTCATGTATACTTTCCATTGACAAGTTATTGTGAGCTATCAAAGATTGAAGACTGAAGCAATTCTCTTTAAATTCATTTAAAAACAGAGATTCTCCTATATTGGGGGCAGGGGAGAGGCATGAATGCATAAAAGTGTTGAAACTTTTTACCCATCAATAATAAAATTACTCAAATTTTCTCTAGCTCTTGAGCACTTTCTTGAGTGACAAGAAGCTGCACTGCAATCCCAAAGGCTCATGGTTTGAGGCCACCAGCTGCTTTGCACAAGGATGGGTGATTACCTGCCTCTGAAAATTAGCTGGGGGGTCAGCTATGGACTAGTTCAAATACGACAGTACACAACAACACCATATTAGTCCTAGTAAAGTGAACAAGGAAAAGAGTAAGAAAAGGAAAAATATTGACAATAACTTTACATAAAAAAAAATATATCATCTCATCCCAGTCAGAATAGCAAAATTTAGCAGAACAGCAAGCAACAAATGCTGGCGAGGTTGTGGAGAAACTGGAACCCTTATTTACTGTTGGTGGGAGTGTAAAACGGTGCAACCACTGTGGAAG
>NW_006399752.1:9016169-9019379 GCF_000299155.1 Elephantulus edwardii
TTTTTTTAAAGAAGAAACTAGCTTTACAGTCACTAGGTTAAGAGCAGTGTGTCTTTCAGTATGTAAATTGAGTTAGAACAGATGCATACAATTTTTTATTTAGCCTCACTTTAAGAAAAGTCTTGGAGCCTTTTCACTGACTCAAAAGCTGCACATGTAGCAAATGAAGGTAATTGTGCTGAATAATTTGAGTATCAGATGGCTTAGTTGTTTAAAAGGGAGGGAAAATTTGCACAGCAGCAAGGACATAGTATGAGTTGTCTGAAAACACAGACACTTAATGCACATGATTTTTTTACCTGAGTAAGACTACTACTTGGTATATGGTCTGGTAACAAAGAAAAATATGGACCATATTAATTCTGACATGATAACTAGTGAGAGAGGGTTAGGAATAATTCATCTCAAAATGCCTTTTCTAAAGGATGTGGACATTTTCAGGAGATTGTGAGAGAATTTGGATATTAATTAGTTGATAGAAAATATATAGGGGCTGACATTCCATGATAGTATTGGAGACTTGGTCTTACATACTTTGGACATGTTACTAGAAGGGCCAGACCTAGAAAAGGATCTTATGTTTAGAAAAGTGGACAATCATCAAGAAAGAGGATCATTCTCAAACAGGAAGGATTGATACAGGATCTAGAACAGTGGGTTTAAACACAGGAGAGATTTTAAAGACGGTGCAGTATTGAGAAAGATTTTGTTCTATTGTACATAGAAGGTCTCTATGGTGGCTTAGTGGTAAGAAGTTGGAGCGCAATCCTGAAGGCACGCAGTTCAAATCCATCAGCAACTCCACAGGAGAAAAATGGATGGTCTTCTCCCATACGATTAACTACCTCTGAAAACCTAGTAGAGTGTCAGCTACGGGCCGGCTCCTACTCAATGGTACACAACAAGAATATGATATCACTAAATCACTTTCAGTGTGAAACTCATTCTTCTATAGGTAATTAATTGAAAATCTTTCCAAAAGTGTTTCTAGCAACCGTTGAGTCAATTCTGACTAGTGGTAGCCATGTGAACAGAAATCTGAACCCAGCCCTACTATACACCGTCCTTAAAACCTCCACCCTGCTCAAGCCCTTTGTTGTAGTAATGGTCAATCTATTTCACTGAAGACCTGCGACTCTTCTGCTAAGCTTCTACTTTTCCAAGCATGATGTCTTCTTTTCTTTCCCAAGGACTGGAACTTCCTGACAACATGCCCAAAGTATGTGCGATAACTTTAGAACAATGAAGAATATAAATGAACCCAGTCAAATACACACAAAAACAACAATAATAACTAAATGCAATTGCCAAGAAAAGAGGACAGGATAAGTTTAGCTATTGTTTTAAGTTCAATTACTGTGTTTTAAAGCATTCCTAACTTTATTATCAGGCTTCATAATTTATATAATCAATATAGTGATTACAAAGGGGAACAGAACAAAATTGAGGTCAGAATTCCAGTAGCTGAGATCTTATGGATCAGGAGTCTAAAAAGTTACCAGATTGTTAGAATACAAGCTCAGGGCAAGCAGCCAGTTACAGTTGTTTTTAAAGTACACCTTGCCCGTCTCAGTTAATGGATTCAAAACTCCCAAGTGGCTCCCAGGCATCTGTACACAAAAAGGCTCCTGCAAATCCAGGGTCACCCTAACCCTTTAAAAAGGCACCTCGCACTTCTTCAGACCTTAGCTGTGCCTTCAAGGTTGCTTTCTGGTAGATTTTATTGGAAAACGCCTCCCCTCACCCACCCCCACCCCCATCTACTGCACGATCCTGTATCAGTGATAAGCATCAGCATTTTAAAACTTTCTGAGGTCTTTGTAAAGAACTTGTCTGTCTTCAACTCCAGATAACAGTGTGTATTTTCCCTCGACCCCAGATAACTGTGTATGTTTTTCATTTGTGGAATGAGGGGGTGGGGAATCACTGAATGACTTGTGGGAGTTGGGAAACTTGCATAGAACCATTCTTTCAATTTTAAATGTACCTTTTTTTAGGCAAAATAATCTTTCTGCCCCACAATTCCTTTGATTTTAGTAAGTAGAATTACATTTTTCTTTCACAAATATTTTTATCCTCTTGGAATAGAGCTTAAATTGCTGTTTTATGGAAAACACATGATATCTGATTTTTCCTTGACTCAGAAGCATTTCTTAGTTTTTCCAAATATGTTTTATTTCCTTAAAAGGCAGCTAGGGTGGGGGCAGCTGGGCACAATAAAACCCTTTTAGATCATTACTTTCCATAAACTTTTCCTTTCAAGCATCTATCAACATTTGGGGGAGTGAGATATTTAGAGTAGGGTGAATGCAATGAGGTTATGTCTAAATGGAATTTTTTATATTATAAGAACAAAAGTTCTATATTCAGCAGTATCAACCAAAAACTCAAACTCATTAGCATCTACTCAGAATCAACTCACAACAGACCCTCTAGAGTGTGTTCAGAGGCAGCAGATTGCACAGAAGATTACTGGTTTTTCTTCTGCAAAGCTGCTGGTGGTTTCAAACTGCCTGCAATTGTATTGGCAACACGACTCCTTACCACTAAACCATCAGAGCTTCCTATATTATAGTATGTTGTTGTTTACTGACCCATAGCTGATCCTCCAGCGGGTTTACAAAGGCAGTAATTGCACGGGATGGGATTGTCCATCCTCGCTCAGAGCAGCAGGCTGAATAGAACAGCATGCCTTTGAGATTGCAGTGCAGATTCCTACCACTAGGCCTCCAGAGCTAATCAAACAACTGAAGCTATATACTATTACAAATTTATTTATGGAAGCTGAAATTTTAATTTCAAGTAATTTGTATGCTACAAAAATTTTATTCGTTTAATTGTTTTCTTAAAAATATTTTAAAAGATAAAGAGCAACCGTCAGCCAAAGTTGACCCAAACATTGAAGTTCACCAACCCTGACACAGATTAAAACATTTAAAATGATCTAGCTTAACTATTTTTATTTTTAAATCACTGTGTTACCATTGTTTATATTAAATCAATTGTCTGAACTTTGAAATACATAGAATAAAAGGGATTTGAACCAGGGACTGGTATAGAACAACCATGAATGATTCCTGTTAAAAATTTACGTTAAAAATGTCCTCATTTTGGCCAAGTCACTGTTTGCTGGATACTCTACTTAACTGAGATTGCCCTAAATTAATTTACACTCAAAATATAAGTTTATTTGATTTTTTTAAATTAAAA
>NW_006399752.1:9019880-9022301 GCF_000299155.1 Elephantulus edwardii
AATGCTTGTACCATTTTACAATCCCACCAACAATGTATAAGAGTTATTACCACATCCTCTCCAACATTACTTGCTGCCCTGCTAAACTTTGCCACTGCTACTGAAGTAAGACGATAATGCCTTGTGGGCTTTTTTAAATACAAATTTTTATTTTAATTGTGATTTTAACAAACGTTTACAGAAAAGTTAGATTTTCATTCATTCATTGTTGCACATTGTGGTTTTGATTTGCATCTCTTTTATTGCCAGTAACCCTGAGCCTTTCTTGATATATCTGTGGGCCATCTTAATGTCCTCCTCTGTGAAAAGTCTTTGCATGTTTCTTGCCCATGTTATAATTGGCTTATCAATCTTTTTCTTCTCAAGGCCCAGGAGTATTCTGTAAACTTTTGTTATGAGACCCTTGTCTGAGATGATATTGCCAAATGTTTATTCCCAGTTGGTAGGTTTTCTTTTTACCATGTTGGAAAAGTTTTGATGAGCACACAGATTTAATCTTTAGAAGGTCCCATTCATCAGTTTTATCCATTTCAGATTGTGCACTTGTGGTTGTTACTTGGAAGTCTCTTTATACTTTGGACTAGCACTTCTAAGTTTGATCCCAGCTTGTCTCTCATGAACTTTACAATATTAGGCTTTATTCCCAGGTCTCTAATCCACTCTGAGTTGATTTTTGTGTATGGTGTAAAATGTGGATCCTTTTTCAGATTTCTATGAGCTAGTTCCCACCAAACAGCAATGAGTTTTAATTTTTATTTTTCTTTATTTTTGTTTCATATAGCTATTCAGGTGCATAAATATATGAGCAACAAAACCCAAATATAAAAAATTACTGCCACCAAAATGACTCTGGCCCTCCACTGAGTTGCCAAGGCTTTATATCTTACTGCAAGGAGTTTTTCTTCTGAAGAAAATCTTTTTGAATTGCTGAAGTTTTTGTTATATGAGATTATAAGAATATTGTAGAAGTGTGTGAAATTAAAAATTATAAGAACTATTGATAAACTGTTTCTCTTTTATGTACCACTGCCTTGAACATGTTTATAATATGAAAAAATTAGGAAGTCCTAAGGAAGCCTTAAACGAGGAGAGAGAAAAAAATGAGGAGAATAAGTACATGGAATTGAGTGGTGGTTCCTGGCATCATGGAGACTAGCATTAATTCCTCATTCAATCTAGCTGGTGGCCTAATGGGTAAGAAGTTGTGCTTCCAACCCAAAGATAAGAGATTAACATTCACCAGCTGCTCTGCAGGAGAAAGATGGGCAATCTTTCCTCCAGTGATTTTTCAGCCTGTGAAACCCTGCTGGAGGATCAGCTATGAGTCAGTCCCAAATAACAACAAAAAACCCAACTACTCTGGAATCTTGGATAAACGTGCTGAGATTGGGGAAGCTGTTCAGAGAAGCATATGTGGATGAATCTAAAGTCTTACATCACAAAAGTAAAGTGTGTGTATGTTTGCACACACACATCTTTGTGAAACATTATTGACTGAATTTTTTCTCTTGTATCTGAAATAATTTCCATTATTAGAATCTAGTCATACAATGGAAGCCAAACTTTTGTTTCAGGAGACTCAAAGGCCCATGTTTCAATGACCCTGAGGCTGAAGATAGACTTGAAACTAAGAGCTTGTCAATATTTAGCCCTAAGCTCCCAACTTAGGGAGATAGTAGCAAAGGAAAGCAGAAGACAGTGGAATGAGGACAGTGAAGAGCCATCTAATCTTTGATAAAAGAGGGAACTTTATTAATTCTTGTTCAGCAGACAAGTTAATAAGTAAAACTGATTACTGAGCACTGAGGGGTAGCAAGATATTTGCATAACAGACACTTATGAAAGCCAGGAATTTCTACAAAGGAAGTGAGTGGAACCTCTAAGCAAAAGTACTTTGGGTTCTTGTTTGTTATTATGTGCTGTCGTGTCAACTATGACTCATTGCAAGCAGCCCTATGAACAACCTCACCATCTCTGACACACCCATGTCCATTGCGACAGTCATCTTTGGTCTTCTTCTCCTGTGCTGACCTGCCACCCTTCCAAGCATGATGTTTTTCTCCAAGGACTGTACCTTTCTGGCAACATGTCCAAAATAAATGAGATGGAACTTCACAACCCTTTCCTTCAAGGAGCAAACTGAGTTGATTCTCTTCAAGACAGACCTGTTTATTCTCTTGAAGTCCATGGTGTGTTCAATACTCTTCTCTAGTACCATTGCTCAAAGGCATCACTTATTCTTCTGTCATCCTTAGTCATTGGCCAACTCTCAGGAACATAACAAGCAATAAAGACCATGCTCTGGATCAGGTGCACCTTATAGCATTCTGGAGAGCTCCCTGACAGCAGAGTTGTCCAAAGCAAGTCATCTTTTGCTTTTTTGACTGCTGCTGCCAACAGTGTTGACTGTGGATCTGAGTA
>NW_006399752.1:9023782-9024734 GCF_000299155.1 Elephantulus edwardii
TAAGACATTAACAAAATATGATAGAAGAATTAACGCTTTTGGGTTGTAGTGCTGGAGAAAAGTGTTGAATATACTGAAAACTGTCAGGAGAACAAACAGGTCTGACCTGGAGAGGGTGAAAACCAGGCTGCTCCCTGGAAACAAGGATTTAGAATCTCTGTCTCACATACTTTGGGCACATGGCCAGGAAGGTCAAGTCCTTGAAGAGGGACATCATGCTTGGAAGAGTGGAGGGACAGTGCAGGAGGAAAAGACTCGGGATGAGATAGATTGACTCAGAGACTGGAGAAATGGGATTAGGTCTGTTGGAGACGATGAGATGGCTCAAGATAGGTCAGAGCTCAGAGATAATGTATATAAGGTCATTATGAGTCACAGGCAACTTGATGGCACATTAACAACAACAAAAAATTGGAATTTGTTTGGCATCTAATGATATAAAATGTCATCATTCCTCTTTTCAAGTATATGAAATTATTTCGTAAAGACGCATCGTTTAGGCCATTTGTTTTCTGGAAGTCAGCATGAATCTTTACTGGTGTGAAATGACAAAGTCAAGAGCCAACTTACCCAATAGGAATAATTTTTAATTAATAAATTATTTAAAAGAGAGTGGCATCCACTTCCTAAACACATGCCTCTGAAAACTCTATGAACTTTGATAAATGTCGATAGTTGTAGAGGAGCTACAGGCATTTTGTCCATAGGGTCGCTATGAGTCATGCTCAACTCGAAATCAATCAACAACAACATATATATTTTGGTTTTGGTACCCAATTAAAAAAAAATAAAACGTGTGTATTATCAATTGTCTATTACAACTTTTGGTTGTATGCTTGCATAGTGAAGGGCTTGTTTTGTAAATCTGACAAAATAAAGCAAAACAGTAAAAACATTCCAGTTATTTCACTGCTTGGAATATACCCTGAGAAAATAAGAACTGAGGCACAAA
>NW_006399752.1:9024984-9026922 GCF_000299155.1 Elephantulus edwardii
TTGTAGAAAGAGTACTGGGATCCAAGGGGGTGGGTAGTAGAGGGGTGAGGATGGGTGGAGAAGGTTGTTAATCATAGGGTGGCACAATTTGGTGTGTGTGAAGGAGATGGAAAAGACCTGTTGTGTAAAACAATGTATCCTAACTTTGTAAACAAACTAGTGTAAATGTTTATAAAAATTATATTTTTCTTTCATATACTTTGTAGAGTTCTTAGACAAAATCTTGTTTTAGCCTAGTTGAAATGCTGTTTAATCTCATTGCCCTGTTTAGTCATCCTTTGACTAAAGTAAGTTTTGCTGTGGGTTTTCATGTGTGTGTGTGGTTTGTTTATTTTTAATTAATTCAAGCTGAGGATATTAATTTGATTTTTTGTTGGGTAGGATTTCCATTGATAACTAATAACTATCAGGTATATCAAATCAATGGCTAAAATAAATAAAGTTGTACTTTCTTCTTATCTCTTCAAAAGATGTTCCTTACTTGGAAAGTAGATCCCAGATAGTAAAATCTCCACTTTAAAAGTACTTCTATTACTAGTAGTATTAACTCACATCTGGATTGAATATTGGTTGGATTTGTGTCTTTCACCTAATTTAAGTCCTCATAACAACCAAGAGACTTGTAGGTATTATTACCCAAAAGCATTAATATTTGAAAAGTTAGATGAGTTATCCAAATGATCAGAAATGCAACCTTACATAAATATCAGAGGTTTCTTTAAAATGTTGATTTCCTTTGTTGTTGCTGTTACAGGCCATCAAGTTGTTTGTAATTTACAGCAACCAAATCTATCTATGCATATTAGCTCTGAACTTTGCCCTATCCTGAGCCAATCTCATAATCTCCAACAGACTTAATCCAATCTCCCCAGTCACTGTGTCAATCCATCTCATCCTGGGTCTTCCTCTTCTGTTCTGTCCCTCCACCCTTCAAAACATGATTATCCCTCTCCAAGGCCTTGGCTATCCTGGCCACATGCCCAAAGTATATGAGACAGAGCTTCAAAATTCTAGCCTCTGAGGAGAAGCTTAGTTTCCTGGCAGTCCACAATATGTACAACACTCTTCTCCAGCACCACAACTTAAAGTCATTGATCCTTCTCCCATCCTTAATTATTGTCCAGCTCTCTGAGTATCAATGAAATTCTAGTCAAGCTTAATAAAAAATAGCACAACTGGCACATCTTTAAAAATACACTTTAAATAGACATAAATACATCTAAAAATGATAAAATAGAATAAAAATAAGACTCCAATATAATATCAATTTTTTAAAGATTGTCATATATAATAGGATTTATACCAACCTGAAAATGACACTGAGAATTTGCATACATTTTTCTATTTTGTAAGCATAAATCTGTCCGCAGCTTCATCTTGCTTGAATACACAATTAACACCCTTGGTATTAGCAGTCAGTAAATAAGGAGATACATTGCACTAGGAAAAATCTGCACTTAGGAACCTTTCCAAATTGTTGAGGAGTAATAAGGTCAATTTGACAACTAAAGTCCATCTTATTCAGGCCATAGTCTTTCCTGTGACTTGCTATGCATCTGAGAGCTGGACAATGAATTAGGACGACAGGAGAAGAACTGATGTCTTTAAGCTGTTGTGTTTTAAAGGAGCACTGAACATCCCATGGATGGCCAAGAGAACAAACAGATATGTCTTGGAGAAGGTGCAGCTGGAGAGCTCTTTGGAGGCAAGAATAATGTGGCTTTGCCTCACATACTTGGGGCATGTTGTGGAGAGAGGCTGTTCCTTGGAGAAGAACATGATTCTGGAAAGGGTGGATCGTTGATGAAGGAGTGTAAGGCTCTTGACTAGGTATATTGACATGGTGACTGCTGCAGTGGGCTCTGTATGTCAGCAAGGGTGAGGATTGCATGGAAGAGAACAGGGTGTAATTATTTTGCTTATTGGGTCACTATGAGT
>NW_006399752.1:9027932-9030909 GCF_000299155.1 Elephantulus edwardii
GACTGCCACATGAACAAGCAGATTTGTCTTGGCAAAGATGCAGCCAGAGTGCTCCTTGAGGGCAAGAATGGCAAAGGTTCATCTCTCATACTTTGGACATGTTGCTAATCCTTGCATAGGGATATCACGCTTTGCAGGGTGGACAATCAGTGAAAGAGGAAAATCCCCAATGAGATGGATTGAAACAGTGACCACAGCAATGGGTTCAAGAGTATCAGGGATGGTGAAGATGGCTCAGGATAGGACAGGATTCAGATATGATGCTTACAGGGTTGCTATGAGTCATACTCAACTCAGTGGCACGTAATGACAACAGGAGCAGCAGGTTTTCAGAGACTGTAAATATAATGGAAGGAAATTTCCCATCTCTCTCCAAACAGCAGCTGGTGGATATGAGCTATCTGCTTTGGAGTTGGCAGCACAACTTGTTACCATCAAGGCTGCCAGAGCTCCCTAAAATACATGTTAGCCAACAAAAATTCTGTCAAAGAGTAAAACTCTATACTCAATTCTTACAAAATTGGCAACTCATCCTACAGATAGGAGGATAACTGTTGTTAGAGAGAGTTAGGAAAACTTTGAAAGATTTAAGTCCCCCAATATCTCTTGATAATTTTCTTTTCATTTTTATGTTTTTAAAGAATGGTATTCTTTTTCTCTTAATTTTTATTCTATTTTGTTTGAAAGTTGAAAGTTTAGAACAAAAAAGAAAAAAAAAAAGAAAGTTTAGAACAGTTGGTTTTTCCATAAAATCATTCATACAAAGTTTGTTTTGTGTTAGTCACTACAGTCCCACATTGTAACAGCGTTCTTCCTGATACCTACTACTGTAATTCTAATTTCCCTTCATTTATCCTCCTACACCTTTCTATATCCTGATTTCGCTCCCTGGGAAAATACTGCTCTTATTATCTTGTGTGGTTGTTTGTTCTATGGAATGAGTAACTCACTAGAGTTATTGTTTATCTTCTATGTATGCCCATTGTATGATTGAGACAGATGAAGACTGGCTGTGCTCGTTAGTCTATGCCAAGAAATGTGGGCTAACTGACTGGTAGATATGCATATTATTTTTTTTAAAAAGGTGACCCAACAGAGTGTAGAAATTATTAAATAATACCATTAATATCACATGCAAGTAGAAGCTTGCCAAAGATCATTAAAAATGGCTTGAACAATATTTCCACAGAGGCATTCCAGATATTCAAGCTAGATTCAGAAGCTAGATTTGATGGTATCAAATGGATTTGGGCTCAATGCTGAGAAACCAGAAAGATGCTAATTTGTGTTTCATTGACTATGCAAAGGTATTTGACTATGTGGATCATAATAAATTATGGCTAAAATTGAGAAGAACAGGAATCCAATAACACCTAATTATGCTTATGTGAAACTTATATATAGACCAAGAAGCATTTATTCTAACAGACCAAGGGAACACTGCCTGGTATATAATGAGGAAAGGTGTGTGTCATGGTTGTATTCTTTCTCCATACCTATTCAACTTGTCAGGGAACTCTAATAGACTAGTAGTACCAACTCAAAGGTATCCACCAACAATGTCAAAGCAGAAAAAATGAAAAATCTCCTCTCATGCAAATTACAGTCTCTGAATATTCAGTGGAGGGTCAGCTATGAGTTAATTCTCACTTGATAGTAATAAGTTGAGTTGATTATTCAGTTGGTACGGTGAGACTGAGATAGTTAACAGTTTTAAGTTTACTTGATTCCACAGTCAACACTCTTGGTAACAGCATCCAGGAAATCAAGAGATGAATTACACTGAGAAAAATCAACTGTGAGGGACCTCTCAAGAGTACTGAAGAGCAATGGCCTCAGGCTGAAGACTAAGGTGCACCTGATCCAGGCTATAGTCTTCGCAATTATGTGCTATGCATCAGAGAGTTAGACAGTGAATAGGGATGATATAAAGAGAATTGATGCTTTTGAGCTGTGGTGCTGGAGAAGACTGCTGGATATACCACGGACTGCTAGGAGAACAAACAGGTTTGTCCTGGAGAGGGTGAAGCCAGAATGCTCTTTGAAGTCAAGAATTCTGAAGCTTTGTCTGACATACTTTGGGCATGTTGCAAGGAGGGACTGGTCCTTGGAGAGGGACATCATGTTTGTGACAGTGGAGGAGCGGTGCAGGAGAGGAAGATCCTCGATGTGATGATCGATTATGTGATTGGAGTTGTGGGAGTGTGTTTGAGATGGCAAGTTTGGCACAGGATAGAACAGTGTTTAGGGCTCTTGTACATAAGGTTGCTATAAGTCGCAAGCCATTCTATGGCACGTAACAACAACAATGTTGAGAAAAATAATTTGATAAACTGGACCAAATGATGAAGAATGTAGCATCAGGATTGGAGGAAGTCTTATCAACAACCCTGCCCCCAAAATTCCATATGTGTCCCTCCTCAAAATGCAAGAGGCCATCATATCATCCATCATAAACCAATTCACAACGCACTAGCCATCAGCCTACAGGCGTAGCCAAGCATTTCATCATTTTAAAATTTATATGCATTATGCATATTATATTCATATGCAAATTATATGCATATGACACCTTGATTGCAGAAAGTGAGGAAAACTTGATCCCCTTTCTGTGGAAGATCAAAGATTACAGCCTTCTATATGGATTACATCCCAAGATCAAGAAAACAAAAACCTTCACCACAGGCAACATCATGACAAACAGAGGGGGGAAAAATGAAGTTGTCAACTATTTCATTTTACTTGGATTCACAAATATCAATCGTAGTAGCAACAGTCAAGAAATCAAAAGACTTGTTGCACTGGGAAAATCTGAAGTCAAGGACTTCTCCAAAGTGCGAAAAGGGCAATATCAGTCTATAGACAAAAATGCACCTATTCAAGCCCATGGTATTTACTTTTCAATTGTTTTGTATGCATCTTGAATTGGACAATGAATAAGGATGACTGAAGAATTGTGGTTTTGGAGAAGAGTACT
>NW_006399752.1:9031824-9041599 GCF_000299155.1 Elephantulus edwardii
TTTGTTTTACCTTGCTACTGATCATTAAATTTTTATCTTCAATTAAAAAAAAAAAAGAGTATATTTCGTTCTAGTTTCAAAAGATTTTTGATGGCTCTGGAATTGGATGTTCCACTGATCTCTATTAGACCAGCAAGTCTTAACATCTTCGTGTTGTTTGTTTGTTTTTTGTTGTTTTTTTTTTTTTTAAATTTTGTTCCTCTTTTTTCCTCCTGCTTTGCCCAGGACAATCTACTGAGGTCTCTTTTAGATCAAACAATGTCTAGTTATTCTGGTCTCAGGGTAGTAGAAGTTGAAGTTTGTGTAGCCCAATAGTTCTTTCAACTAACTCTTTCTATGTTTCTTTGGTTTTCTTCACTCTTCTTTGTCCCATATGGATAGAATGGTGTCAACTGTGGTGTCAAGGGTTTATTTTTCCTAATGGCTTTCCTGGGTCTTAACTTTTACTTTTAAGTGGCGGGCAACTTCAATAAGCTGTGGATAGAGTAATCATTCATGGATTGTTCAGCTTTTGTTGTCCATCCAAGTTAAATTGAGTAGACTTAGCAGCAAAGATTTAACAGCAAAGTGGGAATCTCACTCCTAGCCAGGAAAAGGATTCAGAGACTAAAGCATACACATTCTTCAGTGCGGAAGATTCCTGCACCAGGAATACTAGGATCTACACTAGAGCAGTAAGAATCTTAAAACCTAAGACTGACATGAGGTGGAGCCGACTTGGAATTGCTACACAATGAAGTCAAAGCCAGGTTAGTTTCTATAAGCTTACTGGAGAATTGAGGAAAGATACTTTAGTGTTAGGGCTAAGGGAACTGTTTAAAAAAAAATTATATTAGTTTGCTTACACAGTTAATATACATTGTGTCTTACACTATCCTTCATTCACTTTGTGTTTTATACAATAATTTCTATTCATTATGTTTTATAAAATAATCACAGTTGAACTATGCCCATTATTACCCTGTCTTTCCAGATCCCCATTGAATCTTTCCCATTTCCTTTACCGCTCCCTCATTCCCTCCACCCTCCAAATTGTGTGAATATCCTCTCCGACTTTTATTGGTTGCTGTCCTGTTAAACTTTGCCACCATTATTGGGGTGATATGGTGTCTCATTTTGATTTTTATTTATAACTCTCTTATTGCCAGAGATTTTGAGCATTTCTTCATGTGTCTGTTAGCTAAACATCTTCCTTTGGGAAAAGTCTTTTCATGTCTTTTGTCCACTTTGTAATTTGGTTATTGTTCTTTTTCTTGGGAAGCCCTGTAGTATTCCATAAATTTTGTCATGAGACCCTTGTCTGAGACAGTATTGCCAGATTTTTCCCCCCCAGTCAGCAGGTTTTCTTTTCACTCTGTTGAAAAAGTTTTTGATGCACACAGGGATTTGTTTAATCTTTAGAATGTCCCATTCATCAATTTTATCCTTTCCTGGTTGTGTGTTTCTTTTGTGATATATTTGTCATCCTCTTTATACTATGGGTAAGGCCTTCTAAGCTTGTTCCCACTTTGTCTCTTATGATCTTTATGGTTTTAGGCTTTACTCTTAGGCCTCTGCTCCACCTTGAGTTGATTTTTGTGTGTTGTTATTGTACTGGTACCATGCTATCTTGATTATTACTGCTCTGTAGTAGGTTTTGCTATGCATCAAAGACTAAAGGTGGCAAAAGAAGAATTGGTGCCTTTGAATTGTGGTCTGGAGAAGAGTCCTGAACATACGAAATACTGCCAAAAAAACCAAATAGTTCTGTCTTGGAGAAGGTGAAACCAAGTTTCTTCTTGGATGCTAAGATTTTAAAGCTCCACCTCACATGTTTTGGGTATGTGGCCAGGAGAGACCAGTCCCTGGAGAAGGACATCATGTTTGGAAGGGCAGAGAAAAGTGCAGAAAAGGAAGACCCCAGATGAAATGGATTCATACAGTAACTGGGACAATGGTGTTAGTGTGTCAGAATTAGTGAGACTAGCTCGGGACAGGGTTCAGAGCCACTGTACATAGGGTTGCTATGGGTCACAGGCAACTTGATGGCATATAACAATAACAACAAGTAGGTTTTGAGATCAAGGAGCCCTATGCCTCCCACTTCATTCTTCTTAAACAGAAGTGCTTTGCTCATGCAAGATATTTCCTTTCCAAATAAACTTGGCAATTGTCTTTTCTATCTCTTTGAAAGTTAATTTATCATCTATATTGGGATTGTATTCAACATGTAGATTGCTTTTGGTAGATTATAATTTTCATTATATTGCATCTTCCTACCCATAAGCAGGGAACATTTTCCCATTTATTTAGGACTTTCATTGTTTTTTCACAGAAGTGTTTTGTAGGTTTTTGGTTGTTGGGTTGGGTTTTTTTTATTTGGTTTTGGTGTGTGTGTGGTTTTTTTTAAGGGTTTTTTTGTGTGTCTCTGTTTAAAAACCTGTCCTCCATGAGTGACACTTATGGCATTTGACACACCAGTGGGATAGCTTTTCCCTAGTTAGGTTTATTCCTAAGTATCTCAATTTGTGGGTGGCTATTGTAAATGGTATTGCTTTCTTATTGTCCTTCTCTGTGCTTTCTTTGTTACTGTAGAGAAATCTCACTGACTTATATATATTGACCTTGTATTCTGAAACTCTACTAAATTGGTGTACCACATTTAGCAGGTTTTTTATTGAGTTCTGAGAGATATGAGAGGTCATTGCAATGGATTTCAGACTCAGAAAAGCAGTATGATTGGAACTGGAATTAGTAGAAGAGGGGGGCATAGGAGCCTACGTTTGACTGTATAAGAATTGGTTTTGTGTTATGCATGCTATTGATGTGGACAAGCTGTCTTTTGTGAATTCAGTAGAGATCAGACATGGCCATCCACATGCTGCATACGCTGTTTATAGAGACCAGTATTGGCACCTCAAATGTCTTCTCAGATGCTTTAAGAATCAATCACTACTCACCAAAGTAGGATGTTATTGTTAAATGCTGTAAAAGGAACAAAGGTCACATGGGGATGGCCATTTGCCAACTTCATGGTGGGGAAATATTCCTATCAATAGCAACGACAACACAAAAACAATTTCCAAGAGGTCAGATATATCCCCCACGCTCCTTTTTCTACTTATCTCAACACCAATCTTACTGCTTTGCTGGGTCCAAAATCTAATGCTCAGAGACCACATAAAATTGTATCAGGGAAGTTAAAACATTATAATCCAGGTTAATAACAAAAATCAGTCATGAAACCTTCCAAAATATGCTTACAGGCACCTCAGCCTTGAGCCTTGTGGAGTAAGGCCAGTGTTACAAAATTCTCAGTCTTGCTAGTATTGGTTCTTCCCCTTCCCTAATTGTCCAACAAACCTGGACAATTACCTTAGCTCTGGTTCAATCTAGGGAGGGGGAGTGGTTGGGGTGAGGCAGTAACAACCAGCTCTATCCCATGAAAAGTCTCTCTCTAGTCCCTGTGGAATGGCAAAATAGCCACTCTCCTTGTGGATAGGCTAACACACTCTATTTGCTCTATTTTGCTCCCTGCTCTTCCACAAGGCAGAGTCAAGTTCAATGTCTAGGAAAACCACATGGAAAGATAAACTCAACAGGTGTTATCAAGTAGAATATGACATATATTAACCCTATGAACAACATATCTGAACCCTGTCCTATTCTGTGCCATTCTCATGCTTCACAATATACTAGAGCCCATTGCAACAGTCATTGTGTCAATCCATGTGCTTGAGGTTCTTCTTTTCTTTTGTGGACACTCCACTTTTCCAAGTATGATGTACCTCTCCAAACAACATGGCAGAAGTATGTTAGACAAAAGTTCCTCATCTCTGCCTCCAAGAAGCACTCTGGTTGCACTTTCTCTGAGACATCTCTTTGCTCTTTTAGCAGTCCATGGGCTACTCAGTACTCTTCTTCACCAAAGGTCAAAGGCATCAATTCTTTTTCTGTTCTCCTTGTCTAGCTCTCAGATGTATAGCAAGTGATTAGAAAGGCCATGGCCTGAATCAGATGCACCTTATTCTTCTACCTGACATCATTACTCCTCAATGATTTAGAGATATCAGTGACAGGAGACATTCCCAGTGAAATACGTTTCGTAATTTCCTCACTGCTGGTACCAAAGGTGTTGATTGAATAAGATGAAATCACTGACAACTTCAATCTTTTCTCCATCTAGCATGATGCTGACTGTTGGTCCAGTGGTAAGAATTTTTGTTTCCTTGACATTGAGAAGCAATCCATATTGAAGGCTTTCTTCTTTGATCTTCTGCAGCAAAAGCTTAAAGTCCTCCTCACTTTAGGCAAGCAAGGGTGTGTTATTTGCATAACACAGATTATTTTTTAAATTTTTATCTATTTATTTACATAATTTTATTACATTCTTTTTTGTCCAAGTATACTGTGATTCCCCCTATCAATGATCTTACTAATAACTTCCTTCATGAAAGTGTGTAAACAAACTTCATGCCTCTTGCACTAATGTTGCTGTTGTTGATGATTACCTTCGAGTTGAGCATGGCTCATAGCAACCCCATGAACAAAAGACCTGAAGCCCCTCTACCACCACTGACATTTACGAAAGTTCATAGAGTTTCTGGAGGCATGTTATTTAGGAAGTGGATACCACTCCTGTTTAGCCCATCACTGTCAAGCCAGTGCATTGAAGCAACAAGCATATCCTTTTTGGCAGCTTTGAACATCTGCTTCCACAAGCCATGTCTAGTCCAGAATAAGCCGTCTGATTGTAGCAATAAACCCTAGCTCACAGCATGGCTCATTCTATCTGCATATGGTAGGGTTCTGATTAACTCATCTCCAGCCTTTTGTGTCCAGTCAAATAGGCATCACTTTGAAGCTCAGGACTATAGAAGTGATACCACATTCTTCTTCATAGATTCCAGCTTCTCAAATAATTTGCTCAGTATATAGATTGAATAGGTATGGAGAGAGAGGATGTAAAACATTGTTTTTGTAGACTATTATACCAAATAACCCTGCTATCTTCTAAGGGTATGATTTTTTTTTAAATTAATTTTAATTAAAGTTTACAGAGACTTAAGGTTTCCAGTCATTCACTGGTGCACATTTCTCCCTGTATACCGCCTCCCCTCCAATTTACTCTTCTTCTTGAAAAGTACAGGAAAAACTTTCATTGTTATACAATCCCTCCTCCCAAGTCCACTCCACTGTGCAAGCTTCATTCTGGACTCCTGTCATGACAATAATACCCAATCATGTATCCCTTTTAAACAGTTCTCTCCCTCATCTGTTTCAATGCAGTATACATCATTCCTCCCCTCCTTCTCTGCCTTCCTTCAACCCTGATGTCAGTCCCATTTACAACAATGGCGCTATGTAATATTTGTCCTTTTGTGACTGAGATATTTCACTGAGCATAAAACCAATTCAAAGTGGATTATGGTCCTAGAACTAAAACCAAGGACTATAAACTTCATTAAAGAAAAGCTTGGACGAAACCTAGAAGTCCTAATCTACAACATAAACAGTCTTCCAAGCATCCTGGAAAATCTATAACCAGAAGAGGATAAAACAGATGAATGGGTGTGATCTTAAGGCTCTGGATCTAGCAACTAGCAACTCATATTGTTAGATTGTATTATTATGATTAAGAAATGTACATAATTTTGACATGTGTTGATTATGTCATATATATATATGTGTATATATGTGTGTATATATGAATGTATGTACATATATATGTATGTGTATATATATATTTTGTGTGTGTATATATAGATATAATTTATGAAAATGCATCTTGAACAGTTATGCGACAAATCAATGTACAGTGATGCATATTGTTCCTTTTAATCAGCTCATATCTTTTACTTTATCTTCCTATCTATCTACTGGGGAGCTCTGGTGGCCTAGTTGTAAGACGCAGCACTATAATTCCATAGGCACACTGTTCAAATCCACCAGCTGCTTCACTGGAGAATAATGGATAATCTCATCCCATGTCATTTACTGTCTAGAAATCTGCTGGAGGGTCAGCTGTGGGTTGGTTCTGACCTGATGGCAAACAACAACATACATCTACTTGTAGATTCAGGATTGTTATTACAGACAGTGCAAGGTTAAGCATGTAAAAAATATGAGACAGAGAGAGAAAATAAAAAAGAAAGTTAATTTCAACAAAACAAATCCTGACTTTTCATTTATATAAAATAAAATGGACATGGTAAGAGGAGAACAAAGGATGGACTAGAGAAATTGAAATTAATATTGTTGTTGTTGTTATGTGCTATCAAGTCGACTCTGACTCATGGAGACCAAATAAAAAAATAGCTCTGAACATTGCACAATCTTGAGAGCCAATCTCATTATCTCTGATACACCTACTTCCATTGCATCAGTCATTGTATTAATCCATCTCATCCAGGATCTTCCTCTCCTGCACTGACTCTCCATGCTTTGAAGTACAATGTCCTTCTCCAAGAACTTAACCCTCAATGCCCAAAGTATGTGAGATGGAGCTTCCCAATTCTTGCCTCCAAGGAGCAACCTGCTTTCACTCTCTCCAGAACAGAGTTGTTTACTCTTTTGCCAGTCCATGGTTTGTTCAACACTCTTCTGTAGCACCACATATCAAAAGGGTCTTATGTCATCCTTAGTTATTGTCCAGCTCTCAGAGAACAATGGAGAAGACACACATGAATCAGGCACACCTTATTCTCTAGACTGACATGGTTGCTCCTTAACACTATGGAGAATTCCTTGACAGCCAACTTTCTTAATCCAACTCATCTTTTGATTTCCTGACTGTTTGTGCTAAGATTGTTGATTGTTTATCTGAACAAAATAAAATTAACAACCCCAATCTCTTCTCCATCTATTATGATGCTGCCAATAAGTTTTCTTGATGTTGAGATGCAATCTATATCAAACGCTTCAGGTTTTCCTCAGTATAAGTCAGAAAGGTTATGTCATCTGCATAATGCAAGTTGTTGATGAGTCTTCCTCCAATCTTGATGCTGCATTCATCCTCATAGAGTCCAGCATTCCAAAGGATCTGTTTCACATATATATTGAAAAGGTATGGAGATAGGTACATCTTTGGTGCACCCCTTGATTTCTTTTTCTTGCTCTATTCTGATGTCTGCCTCTTGGTCCAATTATAGGTTCCATATGAGCACAATCAAGTGTTCTGGGATTTCTGTTCTTTTCAATGTTAGTCATAATTTGTTATCATCTACAAGTTCAAATGTGTTTCATAGTCAAGAAAGCACAAATAGACATTCTTCTGGTATTCTTTGGCTCTAAGCCAAGTTCCATGCCATATCAGCAATTATATTCTTGGTGTCAGGACTTCTTCTAGAGATCTCTGGTGGCCTCGTGATAAGGAGGTGTGCTTCCAACTCAAAGGCATCTTGTTTGAATCCACGAACTATTCTGTGGAATGATAATACTCAACCACAAAAATAAAAGCTTCTTATAATTCAGCTTGAACTTGTGGCAGTTCTCTGTCAATGAACTATTCTAGCTATTTTTTATGATCTCCAGCAATATTTAGCTTGCATGTGATATGAATTATATTGAATGATAATTTCCAAAGTGCATTGGATTACCTTTCTTGGGAATGGGAACAAATATTTATTTCTCCCAGTTAGTCAACCAGACAGCCATCCATCATCTCACCTGACTGCACAGGAATCAGGAAAACTACATCTGTAGAAAGAATAATTGGAGATGTTCAATATCAGCAGTCAAAACTAGGCCAGGTGCTGACTGGAATAGACTGTCGGAAACTCATGTGCAAGTTCAAATTATTCCTGAAAAAAATTAAAACAAGTCCCCAAGAACCAAAATATGACCTTAGTCTATCCCACCTAAATTTAAACATCAATGATAGAATAGGTTCTAAGCATTAAACACCAATGATCATAGACCAGATGAGTTATAGGATAACATAAAGGGTAACATCTATATGCATGAAAAGAACAAAAGGTTATTAAGAAGACAGAGGAGAAAGAAAAAAAAAAACCCACCCCAAAATGGGTGTCAGAAGAGACTTTGAAAATTGCACCAAAGCATCAAAAAACAAGAGCTGAACAGAAGATTTCAAATGTTAACTGGAGAAGACAAAGCAATATTTATAACAATGTGTGTGCAAAGATCTGTAGTGAGAGAATAAAAAGGAAAGAACTCACTTGGTACTCTCAAGCTGAAAGAACTGAAAAAAAAATTCAAGCCTTGAGTTGTAATACTAAGAGATGTTATGGGTGAAATACTGAATGATCCAGGAAGCATCAAAAGAAGATAGAAAGAATACAGAGTCACTGTACCAAAAATAATTGGTCAATCCTGATACTTCATAAAATAGCATATGATCAAGAGCCAACAAAAATAAAGGATAAAATTCAAGCTGAACTGAAGATAATGGCAAAAAAGTTAACCTGGGGTAATCTCAAAGACACGTGGTTTGAATCCACTAGCTGCTCTGTGGGAGAAGGATGGGCAATCTCCTCCCAAGCAATTAACTGCCTCTGAAACCCTGCCAGAGAGTCAACTATGGGTCAGTTCCCACTTGATGGTACACAACAACAGTAACAATCAATGGACATGTTCCAACTATCAGACACAGCCTTGTGTAAGTAAATATTAAACTTCACTTTATTCTAAGAGGTAACATTTGCTCACTCATTGCAGTACTGTCAGAATTGATCCATCAGCTTCCCCTCCAGACTGTTTTCATAGGCACACAGGCAAATACTACTTATTTTCTGCAGAGCAACTGACAAATTAGAGCTATCCATTTTTACGTTGTTAACACAACTCCTACCCCCTAGGCCACCAAAGCTCCCTCTAAAGGATATGATAACTTGAAATGTGATGCCATGTTTTAATTTTCCTCTGACTCACCGTGATGCAGTGACATTTAGCTCAGTCACTAACAAAAATGTAGTTGGTGATTAGATCTAAACAAATGGGAAAGTGTCTAAATAAAGATTTATAGCCGTGAAAACCCTGTGAAGCCATTCTCCTCTGCTCTAAAGAGCAACTATGAGAGTTAAATTGAATTGATGGGAGTCAATCTCTATTTTAAAAAGTCAAAATTTTGCTCGTTTTTAGTTTTCTTTCTCAGAACAATGCTATGTCGATGGATAAAGGAAACTTTGTTCAAAATGCTTTTTATTTTTTCTTTTTATTCACCTAATGCTTCAATAGCTTAAGGGAATCAGTGTTCTGGAAACATAAATGAAGGCATAGGTGGAGAAATGAAAGTAGGCCTTGGGTTATGTTGTGAAAAGCTGGAATTTTTAAAAATTGAGCATGAACTCAAGCCCTCCATAGCTTGGATTTAATTTCCTGCAGAGTAAATTCACTCTCAGGCACCCGTGGATAGGTTTGTTATTTAGCACTTCACTGAGTCTCTTTTTGAACTTTATAAAGAAACAGACTTGGGGTCACAGGGTTCCAGGGCTTCGCTTGTTCTCAGTGGGAATGTGAACCATCCTCTGACACACAGTTCTGACCCCTTTAATACATGGTAATTGCATTTCATCCTTGCAAAGAGAGCTGCATTTGTTAATCTTTGTCATACCACACATTCCTGATTAAAACTAGAGAAAGATTACTGGGGGGAGAAGATAGGAAAAAATGGAATTAGCTATTTTTTTAAAAGGCTTTTACCTAAGTTTCTATGTGAAGCATATATGCAATCTCACATATGAGTCCTTTGCTCTTCAGCATTTTGAATTTTCAAATTCGTTTTAATGGTTCATTCTATTAACGTATAAATATATAAAAATATTATTCTTTTTTT
>NW_006399752.1:9042454-9059480 GCF_000299155.1 Elephantulus edwardii
TTTCTGGTCCATTCTCTATCTCCTGGTTGATGCTATTGAAGAAGTGTAGGGTGGTTAGAATCTCTCCAAGAGCCATGGAATGCCATCCAACTGATGAAGTCAAGTTTTGCATTCATGGCAAGCTTTCTTCTTTGGACATCATATTACTTCTAGGTGAAATGGATCATTAGTCCTTTTGTTTCTGAGATTTTCCTAATGTTTCAAATAGTATATCTTGAATTTTTACCCTTCAGGATGTTGTTGGTGAAAATAAGGATAGTTTCAGTTTATTTCTAATGTGTTCTGAACTGGTGGTGCTGAAAATGAGTCGAAGTAGAATTTGAAAAAACTCAAAAAGTAGAATTCTGGAAAACTACTTTCAAGTTGTCATGGCAAGAACTGTGAGGTAGATGATTGTCACATTTGTTAAGTGCTTTAAGGCCAGAGCTTAGATTTTCTCTTTCATGAAGTGGATTGTCACTCCATAGGCTGACATTTTTTAAAAAGTTGCTCTCAAATGTTGTTGTTATACACCATCCATTCCAAAACATAGCTTACTCTCAGAAGCAGTAAATTACACAAGAGGAGACTGTCAATCTTTCTCCTATGGAACAACTTATGGATTTGAACCACACGCCTTTGGGAAGGCAGTGCAACTCCTTACCACTAAGTCACCAATGTGTCTGTCTACTGCTGTAGAATAGTAATAGAGGATTTGTTGGTGGTGTTATTTGCTGTGGATATTTGAACTGACTTATAGCTAAATAAAGTCTTTAGAGGCTGTGAATAGAACAAAGGTGAGACTATTTTTCTCTCAGCAACTGGTGGATTTAAACAATATGCCTTTTAATTTACAGCACAAATCCTTACCACTAGAATTTCCCATTGTACAGTTTGACATAGTACAGAAATGTCTAAGCTTTTTTAAAAATGTTTTCCTCAGATTCTTTTCTTCCTGTCTCACTAAAATAATAAAAACAATCATATAGGGAGAAACTAGACAGTATTCATTACGCTGAACTAACTAACTCAGTCTTATCAGGACAAATGTTGCATAAGATCATTATTGTAAAAACGAGAGGATAACTAGTAAGATATGTATGTTGTTGTTATGTGCCATCGAGTAACTTGTGACCCATAATGACCCTATGTACAAGAGCCCTAAATGCACTTCTATCGTGTGCCAACCTCACCGTCTCAAACACACTCATTCCCACCACCCCAATATCAGAATCAATCCATCTCATAGAGGTTCTTCTTCTCCTGTGCCATCCCTCCCTCTCCCAAACATGATGTCCCTATCCAAAAACCAATCCCTCCTTGCAACTTGCCCAAAGTATGTCAGACAAAGCTTCAGAATTTTTGACTCCAAGAGGAGTCCAGCTTCTCTCTCTCTAGGACAAACCTGTTTGTTCTCCTTGCAGTCCATGGTATATTCAACATTCTTCTACAGCACCACAGCTCAAAGGCACCAATTCTCTTTCTATCATCCCTATTCACTGTTCAACTCTGCGGTGCATAGCCTGGATCAGGCATACCTTAGTCTCCAGCCTTATGTCGTTGTTCTTCAGTACTCTTGAGAGGTACCTCACAGCTGACTTTCGCAATGCAATTTGTTTCTTGATTTCCTGGCTGCTGTTACCAAGAGTGTTGACTGTGGAAACAAGCAAACGAAAACTGTTAACTATCTCAATCTCTTTACCATCCATACTGATGCTTCCAATTGGCCCAGTGGTAAGAATCTTTGTTTTCTTGATGTTGAGCTTCCATCCATATTGAAGGCTGCAGTCCTTGACCTTCTTCAGCAAGTGCTTCAGGTTCTCCTCAGTCTCAGCAAGCAGGGTTTTTGACATTCGCATAACGCAGGTTGTTGATGACTCTTCCACCAATCCTGATGCCACATTCCTCCTTGTACAGCCTAGCATCTCAGATGATCTGTTCTGCATACAGATTAAAAAGGTATGGAGACAAAATACATCCCTGATGGACCGACCCCCTTCTTCATTTTAAACCAGGTAGTGTCTCCTTGCTCTGTTTTGACGACTGCCTCTTGGTCCAAGTATAGACTTTACATTAGCACAATCAAATGTTCTAGGGTTCCCATTCTTCTCAAAAGGGGAAGGGAAAGGAAGGAAGAAGATGGAAAAGGGGAGGGGGGAATGGAAATCACCAAGACAGGAGAGTTTAGTGGGCATATGGGGTGATGGGATGAAGGAATAGAAAAGATTCAATAAGGACTTGAAGGGATAATGTAATAATAATAGAAAGAGATTAGTGGTAGCTATACAAAATACAATGTATATACGTATAAAATACAGTGTAAATGAAAGATTATATAAAGACAATGTACATGAATGGAAACATAAACTATTACATGAAAACAAAACAAAAAAAAAGCAGAGGAGCAGAAAAGGGGGAGGAGAGATGATCACCGAGATAGTGTAGGATGGCAGGAGTTGGAGACAAAGTGGAGGGAGTTCAGCAGGGCTTTAGGGGTACAGTGTGATGAAAGACATGGATAGACGGTAGTTAACTCTATGAAGTACAGGGCGTATGAGGGGTTGTGTGGGACACCATGTGCGTGGATAAAGCACAGTGTGTAAGGGTGATTAAATGCAAAGCACAGTGTGTAAGGGTGACTAAATGCAAAGCAATTTAAAAATGTGGAGGGGTATGAAAAATATGTATGCTGTAAATTAACACCGGATATTATAGATTTAGAAAGCATGTAATTCTTCTATTGGCCAGTTCTTAATTTGAAGTACTAAAAGGGAAGATCTGCCTTGGAGATATACTTATTAAAAACATAATCTGGTAATGGGGCTTGGAGCTTGATTGAGAAGAATGATTGAGTCCAACCTAGTACTGTGAGGGGCTTTGCATTTGAATGAGTTGTGGACCCACATTTTAATTGTGGACCCACATTCAAAAGAAGGGGAAGCTGGAAATGAGAGAAGGAAAAATAAAAAAGAAAAGGAAGATAATTTATTTTTTAAACTGGAACAAGCTGACTTCTGAGGCCGGGTGAAATTGGTGCCCAACAAAGCCCATTTCCAAGACTTGAGGTTGGGGTGTGCTCCCACATAGCAATCACCTGGATCCATAGGAGTGAACGTGGAATGAATACAACAATGGAGAAACAGGCTGAGCTTGGATGTGTTTGTCAGCACTGCCACCTAGAATGCACAGGTGTGTGGATGTGCAAGGAAGGGTTGTTGACCTGAGGAGCAAAGAGTTATGAGAATCCCTGGCTTGTCGACTTTACTTGGCCCCATGTGAGGGTTAGGGCTATGAGAGGAGAACAAATGATCTGGAACATGGGCTCCTGAGATTGTAGCTGATGCTCATTTGAACCTAGCCACCGATGGCTGGGCATGAGTTGACCAGAATGCAACCAAATGAAGTTTGAGTCATCCTGTGAGCTAAGGTTGATTGCTGCAACCTGGCTTACTCTGGACTGGACTTTGCTTATATCCATAACCATTTAAAGTTTCCAAGCTGAACAGAAGATTCTTCAGCAAAAGTGACATGCTTGTTCTTTCAGATACTGGTTTGATGGGGATAGACAAATCAGAAATTGGCTACCTAAAAGGGAATATTAGGCCATGAAGCATGAAGTAGCTGGATCACATGCTTTTATGAAAGTAGTTATTAGGAACATGATTGTAAAGGTGAGGGCCCCACAATAGAAATGAACAAAGAATAATGTAAATAAAAGACTGTATAAAACACAGTATTACATGCATGAAACACAATGCATACAAGTGATAAAAATATTTCTTTTAAAAACAAATAAAAACCAATCACATAATACATGTATTTATTATTGCTCACTTACTATTTCAGTATATGACATTTTGCCTTTGTGATAATAATGAAAAGATTCTATTTTTTGCATTAATTTTTGTGAAAGTTAAGGTCAACTTGTCTATGCCATGACTTCTGGTGGCTTGGCAGTTAAGTGGTGACATGATCTGGTACTTCTTCTCCATTTTCACATTATACCAATTTCATTTACCAGCCTAGTCTCTGGAATCTGGCTATGTCAATAAGTTATGGCTGGGTGTATTTTGCAATAGTAAATAATTTTGATACTTCACTTAACATTTTGAGAACTTTAATAAATACCAAATTATTGAAATGTTGCAATTTTTACTTACTTTCCTAACTTTTTAGGTATTATTACTAATATCTTTTTCACTTTTATTAAATTAAAAGGAGAGATAGCACTTCAACAGACAAAAGCTTTGGTGCATAAATAAAAGTATTCAGAATGATTAGTTTTAGTATCATATCTTTGAAAATTTTCAAAGTTGTTATTGTCTACACCACTCTGACTTGTAGATAGCAATTCCATTGCTTAGTATTGGGCACACTAAGCTGAATTGTTAAATTGCACCAAATATACTTGCTTTTGAAAGTTTTTATTGTTGTCGATTGTCATCAAGTCGAGCTCAACTCAAAGCAACCCAATAAACAAAAGACCTGAATCCTTTCTATAACTATCGACATTTATCAAAGTTCGTAGAGTTACAGAGGCTTGTAAATACTTTTAACTTGATAGGGGAAAGAAATATATCTATTCAAAAGCAGTAAATATTATACCAAAAGTGGAAAATCCAGAGACTTTTTATTCACTAAAAAGTCCCTTTGTTTTTCTTCTCATTATTGTCAGTAATACATTGCATTTGTGATAGACATTATAGAATCAAGTAATTATTGAGAGTATATATTTCTTGTTTTGTTTTGGGGAAACTTTTGTTGATTCTTGCCTAGGACACCAACAGGCCTTGTTTCACAGCCTAAAAGGAACTCTTTCAGGGGTAGGGCAGAGACTAACGGCCTACATGACTGGTTCCTTCCTTGGAATTTTTCTAATTTCCTGCATCTGGAAAAGTTCAAAAGAGCTAGTGCAAAAGGATAAGCCCCAGGTAAAACTGCAAAGGGGAAACAATTGGTCTTTTTTAAAGAACAAATCAGCTTCAATGTAATTGTTCCCCCTCTCTTTCAGGTTCAAAGCCCTCTTGGTTTACATCTTTCTTTTGTCATAGGTAACTAATGCCTACTAAAGTGTTAGCTGACATCAATGCACAGTAATAAACTCATCTCCCATGACATCTATTCTTTGATGCAGAATTTAACAGATGTAAATGCCACCTCGGGTTGCTCCTCCCTGCAACGCACATAGGTGCACATGCAGATTCCACAAGTTACCAAGACTCAAAGAATAGAGTTGCTATTTTTAAACGTCAGTCAGTAAAAAATAGACAAAAAGGAAAATTATTTTAGGTTTGGAAGACTGCTGCCTGCCCTCTAAATGACACTGTATGTGTAGGCACACGTCCTTAGCAATTCTGTTATGTGGCAAGCACAGAAGGCGCCTTCAGCTCCACTGCCGTACAACCACTACTTGATTCAACTGGTGCTTTCCTTTGTCTTGCATGAAAGCAGTGTACATATGGCAATAAAAATAACTCAAAGTGTAGTTTTGTGGGGTTTTTTTTCTTCAAGTTGTGGTACTGGTGAAGATTATTGTATATCCCATGCACTACTACGAGAACAAACAAATCTGCCATGGAGAAAGTACAACCAAAGTGGTCCTTAGAGGCTAGGATGGTGAAACAGTCTCACGTACTTTGGATATGTCATCAGCAGGGGCCAGTTCTTAGGAAACGACATCATGCTGGGGAAGGTGGAAGGTTTGGGAAGGAGAGGAAAATCCGAACAAGATTGACAAAGTTAATCAGCAATGAACTGCACCATAGAGGTGCAAGTGATTACGGCACAACATAGGGGCAAGTTCAAATCTATTGTTCATAAGGTCACTAGCAGTAGTAATCAGCACAACTACACCTAACAACAAACGACAAATGAGAATACAAGATCATTTCTGGCTAATTGCATTATATCTTATATTAAAGGTTACCAAGGAATTTCTTATTTTACTAGGTTTTAATTTCTTTTTGAAAGCTAAAAACAGCAAAAAATTATATAATTATTCTTCAAGTCAAAGTAAAAATAATTTTTTTCTTTTAAAAAAATTTTCTACTAGTTTATATTTCAAGCACAAATTCTTTGAATTTTCCTCATCCCCCCACCCAACAAATTGTACAACCCCATGATAAATCCTCCCTCCTTCACATCCTCATCCCTCTGCTTCCAATCTCTCCCACCCCTCTTGGATCCTTATACTCATTCTACAATAAGGTTTTATACAATATTTATCCTGTGGGACTGAGTTAGTTCACTCAGAATAATGCTCTCAGTCCCTCCCAAGTTAGATAATCACTTACAAAATCTGCTCCTGCATACTGCAGAGTATTCCATTGTGTGAATGTACCATAGTTTCTCAATCCATTCATTTGTGGTTGGACATTTGTGTTATTTCCATGTTCTTGTGGTGGTGAAAAATGGTGGTATGAACATTGCTGTACAAATCTCTATTTGTGCCTCAGTTTACATTTTCTCAGAGTATACTCCAAGTAGTGTAATAGCTAGCTGGGTCATATGGAATTTCTGTGTTCAGTTTTTTGAGGAAGCACCAAACTGCCTTCCATAATGGTTGTACCATTTTACCATCCCACCAACAATATATAAGAGTTCCTTTCTTGCCACATCTTCCTCAACATTCACTACTTGCTGTGCTGTTAAACTTTGCCACTGTTATTTGAGTGAGATGGTACTTCATTGTGGTTTTGATTTGCATCTCTCTTATTGCCAATGATTTTGAACATTTCTTCATGTGTCTGTTTGCCATTTGATTATCTTTCCCTTTATTCAGGCTATCACAATGGAGAGAATACCCCGGGTCCTGAGATCATAGGTTCTTCACAGGAAGGAGTATACAAGTTATGTTATTGCTATTATTGCTGTTGTTATGTGCTGTTGAGTCACAATCAATTCATAGCTGACCCTCCAGTGGATTTACAAAGCTTGTACAAAGCCTAGGAGGAGATCGTCCATCTTTCCCCCACAGAGTAGCTAATAGATCCAAGCCTCAAGCCTTTGAGTTGGCAGTGCAACTTCACTAGGCTACTTGTTGTTGTGTAATGTAGAGTCAGAACCAACTCATAGCTTAACCTCCAATGAGTTTTCAGAGGCAGTAAATTGCACAATAGGAGAATGTCTACCCTCCTACAGAGCAACTGGTAATATCTATTTTACACATGGGAATGATTCTACAGTCAGAAAGGTCTTAGATGAAAAAATGTCTAGGTAACTTGAAGGTATCAAATGTCACAAACAACCATTTAGAAGGAAACTCTAGGAAGCTCTGGTGGCCTAGTGGCAAAAACACGTGATGAAATCTCAAAGCCGTTCAAGGCCACCAGCTGCTCTGCTGGAGAAGGATGGACAATCTCCTCCCATATGATAAACTGCCTCTGAAAACTCACTGGAAGGTCAGCTATGGGTTGGCTCCGACTCTGTGTTACACAACAACAACTAGTAGCCTAATGGAGTTGCACTGCCAACTCAAAGGCATGAAGCTTGAATGGACTAGCTATTCTGTGCGGACAAGATGGACAATCTCCTCCTATGGTATCTACAAGTTCTGCAAATCCATGGGAGGGTCAGGTATAGATTCGTTGTGACTCAATCACACATAATATAGGAGATAAAAAAAAATAGAATAAATTGTCTTTTCTGATAATTGTAATTATTTACTTCCCTACCATGCCAAAACTCAACAGTTGTCATTTTGTAATGATTATAATTTCAAACCTAAAATCATATCAATAAACTTGATATAATCTTGTTGTTGGTATGTGCCACTCATAGTGACTTATACTAATGGTTAACTCCACAATAAGGGATATACCTTTAACTTTTCTGTAAAATGCTGGTCTGTCTGATACTTCTCTAAATCTGAACATTCAAATTAAGACAGACTAGAAAGGATTGACCATCCACTTCTGAAATAGCAGGCCTCTGAAAACCCTATGTACAACAGATATAATCTTATGCATTAAAATCTATTGGTCTATCTAACACTTTGAGTAGATCTTCTATGAGGCATTATCTTTGTTGTTGTTGTTGCTCGGTATAATTTTATTTTATATAAAAAATGGTTTTGTGGGTCCTCAGAACCCGAGACTTGGTTCTGGCAGCTGGAGGGGCCCGTCGTCCTCGTCCATCTCACCGTCGGGCATTTGGGGTGCCCCAGCTGGGGAGGCAGGGGAGGTCAGAGCAGGAGCGTCCACTCTTGCTGATGAGGTCACTGTGTGAATTCAGGAGTCGCATACAAGGTCAGGGGTTTTGGCCCCCGCCGGATCCGGACCGTCAGCTGGGTCTGGGTGCGGACTGCCTCTTACACGTCTCCAGTGTTCTGCACCAGCTGATCACCGATGGCCAAGATCACTTCACCTGGCTGGAGGCCAACCTGGTGGGCGGGGGAGCCCAGGATGACTTTGTGGATGAGTATGCCGTGCTGAACGTCGGGAAAGCTGGGTTCTCGCAAATGGAGTTCAGCAAGGATGCTGGGGGTCAAGATCAGCATTATCACCCCAATGTACCAGCGCTGAGTTCCCCCCCCCCAACTCCAAACCAAGAACTCTTCTTTTCCCCTCGATGTAGAAATTCTCACAGGTGGTCTGAAGGGATGGCGAAGGAGAGCCTGGCCATGAGTTTCATGGTGTTCACCCCATCACCTCCAAGTTAACCAGGGGGTCTCCTGAGTTCCCAAGTCTATGACCGCTTCCTTCTGGGTGTACTCCACGTTGGTCTGCAGCAAGCCCAGGTCCCTGGCCAGCTTCTGCGCGGAGATGACCATGCCAGACATAATGGTGTTCTGTAGCGCAAAAGGGCTTCCTATGGCGACCACGAACTCCCCTTGGCGGACGTGGGCAGCGCGCCCCTGGGGCACCGTGGACAGCGGCTCCTCGGTCTGAATCCGTAGGGTGGCGATGTTGGTCACAGGTTCCACCACCGTCACCATGGCCTCGTATGTGTCGCCTCTGGGCAGCCGGACGTGGACATGGCGCCTGTTGGTCACTACATGTGCATTGGTTACAATGAGCCCATGGGAGGCCACCAGGAACCGGAGCCATGGGAGATCGGTACCTCGTGGCTGGAGAAGGGGTGCCGGCTCCAGGATCTCGACATAAACCACGTCAAGCGCAGTCTTCTCCACCACGTCAGTAATAAACTTGTACTGGCTGCGCAGAGAGGCAGGAGGTGAGGCGGTGACGGCGAGGATGGCCGGACAGCCCCGAACCCAAATCCACAACCAGAGCGCAGCGACCCCAGCGCGCATCGCTGCGCGCAAGTGGATAGGAGCCCGGGGGTCCCATACGCCCTGAGGCATTATCTTTTAGCATTGCTTTTAACACTATTTGTAGCACTTAATATTAAAACATTAATGTTTTCATACATCACTCTTTGAAAAATATTGGATCACTTGAGTAAGACAGATTTTCTGAATGCTGGCACATTTCATTATGTTGTTGTCTGAACATTGAATCGAGTGCAACTCACAACAACACTATGAACAGATTCGAAGCTTGCCCCATCCTGGGCCATCATGATCTCCTGCGTGTTTGAGCCCAGTCTCTGTGTTTATTATACAAAATCAACAACACTCACTAATATCACTGCTAATTGCACCAGAAAAGTCTTGCACTATATGAAGGCTCCTAATGTTAGTTACAAGTTTTCCAAAATTCTAGTTTTTGTTTAGAAGTCTTAATTTTATTATCGGGCAGTAAATATTGTCAGTTGTTTTCATTGAAGCTCACTGTGCTCATTTTTGAGAAAGTTTGACCAAAGCCTAAATTCAGATAAATAACTGTAGTTAATGTACAAATTCTTCTTTCCAGTAAATTTGATGTTTCAAGAGGGCTACTGCAGCTCACATGGCAAATAGTGACATAAATTATCTTCTCTGACAACAATCATTGTCCTGTTATATGCAATAGAAGTGCTACATAGGTATTCCCATTTCTTCACACCGAATATTTTCGATGTATTCGATGAGACTGTTGCTGTTTTATGCCATGGAGTCACCTGTGACTCATAGCAACCCTATGTACAACAGCCCTAAACTCTGCTCTATCCTGTGCCAATCTTATTGTTTCTGACACTCCTTTCCCCATAACCCCAGTCACTGAATCAATCCATTTCATTGAGGGTCTTCCTTTCTTGCAGTCTTTCCACCCTTCCAAGCATCCTGTCCCTTTCCAAGGACTGGCACTTCCTTTCAATATGTCCAAAATAGGTCAGATGATTGAGATGTAGCCAAGTTAAATTTTCTGTTTTGTCATCAGTACATTTTTTAAAAAGAATTATCTTAACTGTAACAGGGTTACTGGTGTGTGTGTGTGTGTGTGTGTGTGTGTGTGCGCACGCGCACATTGTAATTCAACACGAAATGGCTACTGATCCAGTTTGGTGTAGCTCCTTTGGTGTATTGTAGAAAAATCAAGTTTTACCCACTATTGCTTTGGTGTCATCAGTGTAAAGGTCGGTATGTTAAAAAATGCAATAATAACGTCTTACAATCACTATGGAAAGAGTTTTAACTTTTAATGCATTTTGAGGGCACCCAAGAGCCTACTCATTAAACCACACTTTGAGAACTATTTATTTAGTATGATGACTGTAAGTCAGGTTCCAAAAACTGGCATTCCTTGGAACAAACATATCTGTTCTGCTGGAATTTCTTGCTTTGTTTTAATCCTTTTAGACAAGAAATGCATTCCTCTGTTCACTATATTTCCATCACTTTCCCTTTCTTGGCTCAGCTCTTATTACACTCACTTATGTTAATTAGTCTCAATAGACATTTGAGTCTATAACCACTGCCACAGCTCAGTTTAGCCAATTTATTTAAAAAGACAAGTAAAAAACTGAGGAATAAGTCTTGGAGTCAGTTGTAGACGGTATGCTAGTTCCTCTTGAAAATCATCTGGAAGATAGCAATAAGTAGTTAACAGCAATAAGAGCTCAGGAAACATGCCCAGTTATAATGCACAGGAGAGGAAGACACTCAATGAGATGGATTAATTTAGTCATAGGTGAGTCAGAGACAATAAAATTGGCAAGGGATAGAGCAGGCTTTAGGGCTGTTGTACTGAGGGTCACTATAAGTCATAGGTGGCTCGACAACACATAACAACAACAACATTAACAATATTAATTAGAATATATAACTATATTTAAAACTAATAAATAATAAATAATATTGTTATGTATCATTGAGTCGTCTGTGATTCATAGTGACCTATGTGCAACTGTTCTGAAGCCTGCCCTATCCGGAGCCTCTCTCACTGACTCCACTCCTATCCCCATAACCTCAGTTACTGTATCAATTCATCACATCTAGCATCTTCTTTTCCTCTGCTGTCCCTCCACCCTTCCAAGCATGATGTCGTTCTCCAATGACTGGTCCTCCCTGGTTACATGCCCAAAGTATGTGAGACAGAGCTTCAAAAGTCTAGCCTCCAAATATAAACTTGGTTTCACCCTTTCCAAGACAGACCTGTTTGTTTTCTTGGCAGTCCGTGATATGTTCAAGACTCTTCTCCAGCACTGAATCCAAAGGCATCAATTCTTCTTCTGTCATCCTTAGTCATCCAGCTCTCTGATGCATAGCAAGTAATTGTGAAAAACATAGCCTGGATTGGGTGTATCTTCATCTCTAGACTGACATTTACAAATAATGAAATAATATGTAAGACACATATTGAAAATTTACAATTTTTTACTGAAGAACATAGAATAAGCTAAACTATAAATACCAACAGCAACATTGCTTACCAACACTTAAATTTGTTGCACATGTTATTGGTTGTTGAGTCCACAGAGGCCTTACCAAAAACCTTACCATTAAGTTTTACAGTCTCAGAAATTCAATAGAGGGTCATGTTTAGTTTGAATTGTCTGCAACTATTCCAAAGAACCAAAGAAGTTGTTGTAAAAGTAGAGCAAGGGAATAGTGTATGCTTTAAAATTAAGAAAAATGTAAGCACAGGCAGAAGAGGTGTGCAGTGGGCAGAAGTGCAGGGCACACAGAAGAAGACTGGCTTGACTGAAACAATACTGTTAATATCACATGCAATTTGAGGGAAACATAATATCTAGCTACACCATATGAGCCCCTCAAGAGCAAGTGAAAGGGACCAGGATCAATCGAGTTGAGGAGACACCATTTCTGCAGGAGAACAATAGGCTTCCTGGTTTGCCATTCATTGTTTTTCCCAAGAAGAGAGCCCAAATATGCAGGTCCTTTAGAAAACGTTGTCATATTCTGGGTCACTATGTAGTTGCAAAACCAAACATCTGCTAAGGAAAAAACAAACAAACAACAAAACTCACTTAATGTCAAGAAAGCAGCAGTCTGCCTCAGTCATCATGAAAAAAAAAAATAATACTTTTCCCGAAAGAGCAGACCTAATGAATACCCCAGATAGACAGAACCAGAAGAAATAAGTTGATGTAAAGTTATTTGACCAGCTACAGAAGAAGCAGCAAATGATGGAATAAACAATGGAAGCCATCATGAGAACAAATACCACAGAGACAACAATCCAGAAATATACTGATGAGGAGAAACTTGAAGAGCTATGGAAGAAAATGTGAAAGACAGAAGAAAGAACTGATAGTATAGAGAAAGAGGCACAAGAACTTAAAACATCATCACAAGACAGAAAAGGTACAGCCAACACAGTACTGGAAAGAAAAGTAAAGCATGAAATTGCAGTCCAGAATATTAAGACCAAAATAGCATAAACACCATCAAGCTGGTCGTTGTTGTTGTTAATGTGCCGTCGAGCCGCCTGGGATTCATAGCGACCTTATGTACAACAGCCCTAAACTCCGCTCTGTCCTGTGCAAATCGCACTGTCTCTGACACTCCCATCCCAATTATCCCAGTCAATGAATCAATCCACCTCATAGAGGGCCTTCCTCTCCTGCGCTGTCCCTCCACCCTCCCAAGCATGATGTCCCTCTCTAAGGAGCGGTCTCTGCTCACAGCATGTCCAAAGTATGTCAGACGGAGCCTCAGAATCCTTGCCTCCAAGGACCCACCCGGTTTAACCCTTTCCAGGACAAATCTGTTTGTTTTCCTAACAGTCCATGGTACCCTCAATACTCTTCTCCAGAACCACAGCTCAAAGGCATCAATTCTCCTTCTATCCTCCTTAGTCATTGTCCAACTCTCTGATGCATAACAGGTGATTGTGAAGACCATGGCCTGTATCAGACGCACCTTAGTCTCCAAAGAGATACCATTGCTCTTCAGCACTTTGGAGAGGTCCCTAAGAGCAGACATTCCCATGGCAATGCACCTTTTAATTTCCTGGCTGCTGGTAGGATAACAAAAAATGCAGAACTGAAGAGATGAAAGAGAAGATCAGTGAACTGGAAGACAAGAACCTCACTGGAAACACACTAGAAGAAATACCAGGGATGAGACATAAAGAAAACATGAGAATCATGTGAGATGACATCAACATGAACAACATGTATGATTGGAAGTCCAGAACTTGGGAGTGAAAGGGAAGTCACTGAAAAAATTATGGAAAATGTATTGAAGAAAATTTCCCAGGTATTTTGAAGAATGAGAAAATTCATATTCAAGAAGCATAACAAACACCAAATGAAGTAGACCCAAAAAGAAAAACATCAAGACATATCATAATCAAATTATCCAAATTAAAAGGTAAGGATAGAATTCTAAAAGCAGCAAGAGAAAGCCAGTCATCTACAAAGGTGAAACAATTAGATTAAGTTCTGATTTCTCAGCAGAAACCATGCAGGCTAGAAGACAATGGGATGCCATATACAGAACATGGAAAGAAAACAGCTGTCAGCCAAGGATCTTCTACCCAACAACACTCTCCATCAAATATGAAGGAAGAATTAGATCCTTTGCAGAAAAGAAGAAAATTAAAGAATTTGTGAAAATAAGATCAAAACTGCAAGAAACTTTAAGTGAAGTTCTTCATATGAAGATGCCAAAGGAAAGTGGATGGACCATAGTAACAAGAAACAATAGAAACAGAAACACAACAAAATGCCAATGATAAAATCTAGCCTGACAATAATCATACTTAGTGTGAATAGACTAAATGTGCCATTAAGGGGGTGGGGGGAGAAGTAGCAGAATGGAAAAACAAAACAAAACAAAAACAAAGCCAATCAATATGTTACCTATATGAAACACAACTAAAATAAAGAAGAGAAAGACAGACTCAAAATTAAAGGCTGGGAGAAAAAAGAATATGCCAAGCAAATGGCAATCTCAAATAAGGCAGGAATGGCAACACTAATCTCTGATAAAACAGACTTCAGAATGAAAACCACCATAAGAGATAAGGAAGGGCATTACATGCTGATTACACACAATTGATCAAGAATAGGCACTATTAATAGATCAAGAAAATATAACCTTCGTCAACATTTCTGCACCAAATAATAAACCTGCACAATATATAAAACAACAGTTAACACAATTGAAAAAAGAAATAGACAGAACCACAATAGTGGTAGGAGATTTCCACATACCACTATCACCAAAGGATTCATCAATTCAAAAGAAACTCATCAAGATGCAGACGATCTAAACTATACCATCTACCAACTTAATCTTGTGGATATATTCAGGGTATTGCACACACTAAAACTCAGTTCACTTCTCAAGTGTACATGGCGCATTCTTTGGAACTCATTATATTTTAGGACACAAAGCAAGCCTCAACAAACTAAAAAAACAAAACAAAACAAACAAACCAATAACATTATAATAATACAAAGTATCTTCTTGGACTACAAAGCCATTAACTAGAATTCAACCAGAGGAGCACAAAGTTTACAAAACCACTCATGTGGAAATTGAGTAATTCTTTGCTATAACAGAATTGGGTAATAGAAGAAATTAAAAATGAATTTAAAAATGTCCTTAAAACAAACAGAAATTAAAATGAAAACATTCCAAAACCTCTGGATAGAACTAACACAGTCCTCAGGGGAGCCATTTACAGCAATAGACACACACAAAGAAAAGAAAGAAAGAAGAAAAATCAATGATCTAACTCAACACCTTCATCAAATAGGAAAAGAACAAAAATCTAACCCTACAGCCTCTAGAAGAAAAGACATTATAATGACAAGAGCTAAAATCATTGAGATAGAAAACTGAAAAACAATTAAAATCATTAATAAGACCAGGAGCTAGTTTTTCAAAGGAGTCAATAAAATTGACAAACCATTGAAAAAACTTAACAAAATTAAAAAAAGAGAAGACACAGATAACTCAATTAAGAAATGATAGAGGTGACATCACAACAGAACCAGATGAAATTAAATTGATAGTACTGGAATATTATGAAAAACCATACTCGAATAAATTAAAAAATCTAGAGGAAATGGATGAATTCCTTGAAACTCATGCCCTACCCAGATTGACAAGGACAGTTATGAAATACTTAAACAGACCCATCACAAAAAAAGAAATTGAATAGGTCATAAAACTATTTCCCCATATGAAAAATCCTGGACTAGATGACTTCACAGCTGAATTCTAACAAACTTTCAGAGAGGATCAGCCACCAATTCTACCTAAATTATTTCAAAAAATTGAAAAAGAAGGAATACTACAAGAGTCATTCTATGAAGCAAATTTAATCCTAATAATAGGCAAGGAAATTACTAAGAAAGAAAACTACAGACCAATATCTCTCATGAATATAGATGCAAAAATCCTTAACAAAATCCTAGCAAATAGAATCAAAAAGCATATGAAATAAAGGATTCACCATGACTGAGTGGGATTCATAACAGGTATGTAAGAATGGTTCAACATAAGATAAAGAATCTTAACTTTCATAGTTTGTTCTCTTTCCCTCTCCTCCCAGTTTATCTCTTTTATCATAGCTGTTGTTAGGAGCAGTTGAAGACAACTCAGCGACACTATGAACAACAGATCTGAACCCCGTTTTATCTTGTGCCATCGCTCACACTTCCTGACACACTTCCCATTGCAGCAGTAACTGTATCAACCCACATGGTTGTGGGTCTCCTTTTCCTTTGCAAGCCATCTGCCTTTGAGCATCATGTCCCTTTCCAAGGAATAGCCCCTGCTAGCAACTTGCCTGGTGTATGTGAGATAAAGCTTTATCGTCTTTGCCTCCAAAGAGGACTCTGGCTGCACCCTCTCCAAGGCATATTGTTTGTTCTTTTGGTAGTCATGGAATGTTCAGTACTCTTCAACAACACTGTAGCTCAAAGGCATCAATTCTTCATCTCTCATCCTTATTCACTGTCCAACTCTAAGATGCACAGCAAGTGATCAGAAAGACTACGGCCTGAATCAGATGCATCTTAGTCTTAAAACTTACATCATTATTCCTCAATATTTTGGAGAGGTCCCTAATTTCAGATTTCCCCAGTGCTATGTATCTCCCGATTTCTTGTTTGGTACTAAGGGTACTGATTATGGCTTGAGATGAAAGTTGTTTACAGTTTCAATCTTTTCTCCATCTATCATGATGTTGTCTATCATTTCAGTGGTAAGAATTTTTGCTTTCTTGACACTGAGTTGAAACACATATTGAAGGCTGCATTCTTTGATCTTCTGTAACAGGTGCTTCAAGTCTCCTCACTTCCAGCAAGCAAGGTTGTGTCATCTGCAGAGCGCAGGTTATAGATTAATCTTCCTCTGATCTTGTTGCTACATTCTTTTTCATGGAGTCCAGCTTCTTGAATAATTTGCTCAGCAGATAGATTGAATAGGTATGGAGAAAGAATACAACCCTGATGAACCCCCTTCTTAATTTTAAACTGCAGAATGTTCCCTTTAGAAGAGGCCGTAGTACTAGAGATATTATAGCTAAAGTTAGAGGGATCTCGGCTGAAAGCAGAGAGTACCAGAGGAATGTCTATCTGTGTTTCATTGACTATACAAAGGCTGTGCGGATTACAACAAACTGTGGCTTACTCTGAGAAGAATGGGAATCCCAGAACATTTGACTGTGCTTATGTGAAACCTCTACTTGAACCAGGAGGCTGTCGTCAGAACAGAGCAAGGAGACACTGCATGGTTCAAAAT
>NW_006399752.1:9060550-9061825 GCF_000299155.1 Elephantulus edwardii
CTTTGCATAGTCAATAAAGCATAAATGGATATCATTGCTCATGTCAAATAGATCATTTTACTTTCCAGGATCCAGCTCACATCTGCAATGATATATACCTGGTTCCATGGCCTTTTCTAAATCCTGCTTCAATTCCTGGCAGTTCCCTATCTATGTACTGTTTTTGCCATTTTAAAATTATCTTCAGCAGTATTTTGCTTTCATGTCATATTAATAATATTGTTCAATAGTTTACATGTTCTGTTGGATCACTTTCTTGGGAACTGGAACAAATATTGACCTTTTTCAATCCATTGACTACACAGCTGACCTAAAAATTTCCTGGCATAAACTGGTGAGCCTCATCCAGGGCTGCATCTGTTAATTGAAACAAATCAATTGATATCCCATCGACTCCTGGGGCCTTATTTTTTGTCAATGCCTTTAGTGTAGCTTCAATGTCCTCTGTCATTATCATTGGTCTTGCTCATAGGGTTGTTGTTATACGCTTTTGAGTCACCTGCAACTCACAGTGAACCTATATCCAACAGCTCAGAAGCCTGCCTTCACTGACTCTGACACACCTACACTATTTCCCCAGTTACTGTATCAATCCATCTCATCTGGGGTCTTTCTTTCCTGTGCTCTTCCTCCACCCTTCTAAGCATGATGTCCTTCTGTAAAGACTGGTTGGCCCTTCCTGGCTACATGCCCAGAATATGTAAGACAGAGCTTGAAAATCCTAGCCTCCAAGGAGAAACTTGGTTTCATCCTCTCCAAGAAAAGCCTATTTGCTTATAGGTTATTTGCTGAACTTTTTCAGTGTAAGTCAGTTCTTTTTGGTACAGTGACTCCATATATTCGCTCCATCTTCTTTTGAAGTTGGGTCATTCAATATATTGCCCATAGCATCTTTCAATATTGTGACTTTAGGCTTAAATTTGTTTTTAAGTTCTCTTAGCTTGAGAAATGCAGAGTGAGCTCTTCCCTTTTTATTCTCCAATTCCAGCTCTCTGCCATCATAATACTTTGTCCTCTCAACTTGCCATTTGAAATCTTCTGTTCAACTGTTTTACTTTGGCATGTTTCCCCTTTGTTTTGGCTTCTCAATGCTATGGTGTAATCTTCTGGGCCTCTTCTGACATCCATTTCTGTTTTGTTTTGTTTTTATTCTTTCTCCTCTTTGTAACGATCTTGTGCTTTCTCCATGGATTATTTCTTTGCTATCATCCCACACCACCACCAATCATCCACCAATCTTGACCCCACATTTCTCCTCATAGAGCCCAGCCTCCT
>NW_006399752.1:9063173-9067734 GCF_000299155.1 Elephantulus edwardii
TCAATGTGTTCAACTGCCTTATCAAGAAGGAAGGAAGGAAGTCAGTATGCACTATTTGAACTTTTTTCCTCTTACTATATCTTTACAGCATTTTTAAGAAAAACGTGTTTACCTTTGTTTAACAGATTAAAGAAATTGTGTTTTAGAGACATAAAGTAATTTACCTGAGGAAACACAATATTTGTATAACCAATACTTAAAAGTCTGCTTTGTTCAACATCTACTAAATTTTAGAGTTTGGTTTTTTTTTAACTGTACTGGTGGTATATTCCAGCAGGGATTAGTCCTTCTAACTCAGAGGCTGTGCCTCTTCGGTGGTTCAAATCCAGTAGTGGCTCCATGGGAGTAAAAGGGGCAATCTCTTTCTTTGAAATGTACAACCTCAGAAACCCAGTGGAGGGGCAGCCATGAATTGGTTTCAACTTCAAGGCAATGAATTGAGCTGAGTTGTATAACTATACAATATTTCACAGCACATGAAAATCATATCGCTCTGAGCACAATAAAATGTTAGATTTTTGTCATCACTGTCAATTATCATTACTACCATCATCATCATCATTATTGTTATCATGATTAAGATTTCATATATTATTATCATCATTTGCCCTAATTGTTGAACATTATTATCCCTAATTTAATGCTAAGAATTCTGAATTCCAAAAAGGAAAAGGTATTTGTCCTTGGAATTTAACCACTGTTTTTCTAGCTATAAAACTCTTTCCACACTGCCATCTTGTCTCTCATAGAATTATTTTCTGGTAATCAAGGACTTCATTTTGCATGGTTTACATTCATGTGCAATTTCCTCAGAAACAGGAGCCAAGAGACTATGAAGTAAGGTAGTGGTTAAAATAGGGAACAGTGAGTCAAGATATTTGGCCCTGACTGTACACATATGTGGGTTTCCACATAGAATAGCTGTATACAGTATTCATTAGTCACAGAAATTTTGTTTGCTGTGGGACCCTAACTGGGTCATTCCCCTTTTTGGTATTATTTATCCCATCATAAGACAGTTATTTTTTTTTAATCTCACAAGTATATTTGCAAGAAACATGGCAATTTTTCCAAAGCCATTAATTGTAATTGATTATTAAAAAAGTGTGTGTGTGTGTGTGTGTATTCTTAAACACAGAAGAGTTTAACCATAACTCTCTAATCGTTAAGTTTCACTTGTGAACAATGTGTATTTTTTAAATCATACTCAATGGTTGTGTACATGATCATGAGAAAATTGCATTCAGCTTATTTATCTGATCTGGTTTAGCTATTGTGGTATTCAACAATATGCGTCTGCCATGATGAATAGAATGAACCTGCTATTTCAACTAAGTTTAGTTTCATCACAGTTGCACAAATAGTATGAGTTTAAAAAAAATATTAATATAATATCCACATCTTTATAACTTGACATCTTTGATCAATAATGTTCTTTTTGTTAGGTGCCATTAAGTCGACCCAACTCACAGTGACAGTATGGATAGCAGAATGAAACGCTGCCTGCCTTTTCCTCACAATCTTTGTGTGTTAAATACTTTTTAACATAAAAGTAACATTAATTGAAGTTGTGCAATTTGTGAAACTTGTAGTTAAACCAGGAAACAGTCTGTAGAACAGAGCAAAGAAACACTGCATCATTCAAAATCAGAAAAGGAATGCATCAGGGATGCATCCTGTCTCCATACCTTTTTAATCTATATGCAGAACAGATCATTTTGGAGGCTGGATTTTTTAAGGAGGAATGTAGCATCAGAAGTGGAGAAAGATTCATCAATAACCTGTGTGTGTTATGAAAATGATACAACCTTGCTGGTTGAAACTGAGGAAAACCTGAAGCATCTGCAGCAGAAGGTCAAGGACTGTAGTCTTCAATATGGATTGAAAATCAACATCAAAAAAACAAAGATTCTTACCACTGGGCCAAATGAGAGGCCATGATAGATGGAGAAGAGATTAAGGTTGTTAACAATTTCAGCTTGCTTGACACCACAATCAACACTCTCAATACCAGCAGTCAAGAAATCAGAAGACTAATTGCATTGGGGAAGTCTGCTGTCAGGGACTTATCAAAAGGGCAAAAGAGAAATGATGTCAGTCTGGAGACTAACTGATTTACGCCATGGTCTTTGTAGTTGATTGCTATGCATCAGAGATCTGGACAGTGACTAAAGATGACAGAAGAAGAATTTATGCCTTGGAGATGTAGTGCTAGAGAAGAGTATTGAGCATATCATGGACCACCAAGAGAACAAACAGGTCTGTCCGAGAGTGGGTGAAATCAAGCTGCTCCTTGGTGGCAAGGATTTCGAAGCTCTGTGTCACATACTTTGGACACATGGCCAGGAGGGACCAATTTCTGAAGGTCATCATGCTTGTCAAGGTGGAGGGACATCTCAGGAGAGGAAGGGCACAAATGAAATGGCTTGACCCAGTAACTTGAGTAATGCTGTAGATGTGTCTGGGACAATGATACTGGTTCAGGATAGGTTGAGATTCAGAACTATTGTACATGGGGTGTCTTTGAGTTGGAGGTGGCTTGATGGCATGTAACAACAACAATTTGTATTGAGAATATGTAATAATTATAATATTGTTATTACATATCATTGTGTTAGAATTGATTAATAATTAACCCTCAGGATATTTTCAGAGGTTGTAAATCCCATGGGAGCATATTGTTCGTCTTTCTCTCTCAGAGCTGCTGGTTAGATTCAAATAGGCTGCCTTTGAGTTAGCAACACAACTCCTTACCACTAACTATTAGAACTCCCTAATAAGTATAATATTTTTGTGAAAATGTAAATTTGTATATTTTTGTATATTCATTTATTGTATATTTGCTAGAAGACTTAGGGGGTCTATGGCCCAGAGTTTGCCAGCATTTGAGTGTGTCAGAATGTAGGGCCTGCAGCCATCTGGCCTGTTTTTCATTGTTTTTGGTCAAACATTGTTCTAGGTGGTATAGTCCTGGTGTTTCCACTTGCCATTCAGAGGTAACTTGTGGTTGCTGTGAAGCTAAACACTGTGACACTGATGTGTCAAATGAGATAATGGTTACCCATGGTGGATGGTGTTGGGTGAAGCTCCCCGATAAAAGTTTGGAAGCAGGAGTGGCTTCCATTTCTGTAAATAGCTTGCCTCCAGAAACACTATGAACCTGGAGAAAGGATTAAAGTCACGCAAGGGTCGAGGACTTTCATTCATGAGGTCACTATAAGTCACCTACACTCAACAGCACTTAACAACAACAACATCAACATACATTTGTTATTGTTGTTAGGTGCCTTTGAGTTAAATATGACTCATAATGATCCTATGAACAGTTCTGAACCCTGCCCTATCCTGTAGCGTACTCACAATCTCTGACACACTCAAGACCATTACTATATACAGTCCCTGAGTCAATCCACCTGTCTTCCTCTCCCTTGCAGTCCCTCCACCTTTGCAAGTATGATGTCCCTCCTCAAGAAATAACCCCTCCTAAGAACACACCCAAGGCATGGGAGACGAAGCTTCCTCATCTTTGAACATTCTAGTTGCACCTTCTCTAAGACCACAGCCCAAAGCCATCAATTTTTCTTCTGGCATCCTTAGTTATTATCCTGCTCTCAGATGCAACAGTTACAGTTATTTTGTGTGCTCACAACATAGGTAAGGATGGCTTAATATATCCACAGCTGTAGAAAATAAAAATACAAAACTCTATGAAAGTAAGGATTATGCCTACCGCTTATCATGGTACATAGTAGACTAAAGAAATATATGTTGAATGCAAAAGCTAACTGAATGAATACAATTGCTTATGTATTGATGAAAAATATACTAATGATTTTAGTAAACAGCTCACTTAATTAATAATTTAAAGTATTTATTATAAAGTAGGAAAATGTTTGTGTCCTCTTGGTTTGTAATGATGAGAAACTGTGGAATTTGTTCTTGGTAAGTTGTGGTATTATACATGGATATTTAAATAGCGGATTTTTATGTATTATACAGTTTCTGCAATATAAATGACTTTCTGATGATTTTTCTCTTTCCTACTGCTCTAGTGGACCTTGATTATTTTATTTAGCACCCTCCTTTTTAAAAGAAAAAAATAGGAATACCAAAAGACACACGTCAGTGCCTATAGAATTCCATGTGCCGTGATTGAAAGCAGTTGCAATCTTTCTAACTCAGTTACTGACCTCAGACTGACTGGTCTGACAGCCGACTGTGGCTGAGCACTTCCCACCTAGAATGCAGTGAATCAGCAGGCTGGGTTTTCATTCCGAGCAAAGCTACTGACTCATGGTGTGACCTTAAACAATCCTTCAGTGACTCAGTTTCCCCAAGGAAAATAATCTTACAAAATAGAGTCAATATTATAAACCACAACTGACATTAGTAGGCATTTTCAAATTATAGATGTAGAAGACAAAAATCTAATATATTTTCATAGTCTGATTACTCTTTCTTCAAAAAAAAATTTAAGGTCATAACACATTTGTGTGTGTGGTAGGTGGATATATACATATGAATATTCATGTTGGGGGTAATTTTTATATCAGAGCACATA
>NW_006399752.1:9068234-9078751 GCF_000299155.1 Elephantulus edwardii
CCAACCCCCTCCACCCAGGAAATTGTGCACCCTGTGATTAAGCCTCCCTCTTGGATCTTTATAGACCTCTACAACAATGGTCTTATGTACTATTTGTCTTTATTTATTTGTCTTTATGAGACTGAGTTCATTCACTTAGCATTATGCTCTCCAGTCCCTCCCAAGTTAGGTAATAATTTACAAAATCATTGCCTCTGTATGCTGCATAGTTTTCCATTGCATGAATGTACCATAATTTCTTAGTCCATTTCAGTGTGGTTGGGCATTTGGGCTCTTTCCATGTTACTGCTTTGGCGAATAATGCTGCTATGAACATTGGTGTACACAAGTCTCTGTGTCTCAGTTCTCATTTTCTCAGGGTATAGACCAAGCAGTAGAATAGGCGGGGCCATATGAAATTTCTATGTTCAGCTTTTTGAGAAAATGTATCCACCACATTTAGATAACATTCCTTAGCAATAGACATTAAATTGAACTCCAGTTCCTAATAACACAAAGAAAATGTTGGACTGTATATCTTCCTGAACTCCAGTTCCTAATAACACAAAGAAAATGTTGGACTGTATATCTTCCTGCATATGCCTTTATGCACCAGAGTTAGAAATTATCTATAATTTATACTCATGGTGTAACTACTGAATCATGAGCATATGAATATTTATCTTTGTACTTTCATATTGTTTTGCAGTTTGGCTAAAGTTAACAATACCATGAAGAGTATTCTTTTCTCCCCATATCCTCACCAAGTCTTTATGGTCCTTCATAGTTTTGCTATTCTTATGGCCAAATAGGGATATATATGTTCTCTCTCTCTCTCTCTCTCTCTCTCTCTCTCACACACACACACACACACACACACACGTATGTGAACATGCACACACAAATTACCAGATGTATAATATGTAAGAGATTTGAGTTGAATGTCCAGAAGTGTCTAAACACCATTTTACTCAAAAGTGTCTCACTACTGTTTTGGTCATGATACTTAAAACTCATCTATCAAAGATTTATTCTTCTGAGTAGTATTGTTTGGATAAATACTTTAGAATAATGCACAGAAGTAATGGCTAAATTAATCACCATTTTGAACAGATTAGTTATAGGTGTCCTAACGTCTTATTATCTAAGAGTATTTTGAAGAGGAGAAAAAGGAAAGTAGACCCAGAGGAGAGAATGAAAGAGCCTGCTTCTGCTGTTCAACTCTTCCAAACTGTAACTAGAAGGCCAGTCTCCTCACCTAAATACTGGCTGCCTGAGATATCTGACACAGATTTGCAATCCCAAGCATGGTGCAATACTATTGGTTTCCTTTTTCTTTATGGTCAGAATTAAAGTATCTAAATCATTTTGCTATTTGATGCTATCTTTTTATTGCATTTCTTGCCCAATACCTTTTTAAAAACAAACAACAACCGACTCTCAGTTTTCCTGCTATGATAATTGCCTGAGTCCCCCAACTGAGAACAATTTTAGATATTCTATGGTCCCTGCGGAAAAGTTTGATTTAATTATATGCTCAGATGTCAAGGCTGTGGTATATATGCAACTACTGCCATTCTTTCTGGACCACTACTCTTCTCATCTTGCAGAGTCATGGGATTCCACAAAACAGTGATAATTTTCTTTATATAAAGACAACAAGTGGAAAGACTGAAAACATTGGCATAGACTGGGAATGTTAATGAAAAATTACACAAAGAATGCAAAGGAATATCTGGGAATATTGATACTATTATTCTTTAAAAGAAGGTATATTCTAGAGAACAATATATTTAATATCTGCTAAAAATTGGAGAAAATTCCAAGCTCTATGAAGAAATTATGTTTTCTATATTCAGAAATTTTTTTATTGATAATTTTACTTTTATACACTACAGATAAGTCATGCATATGCATATATGTAGAATTCTATATATGTCTTATCAACCACATATATTTATTTCTCAACTCCAGATTATTATATCATGAAAATGTAATAGTTCTTTCCTACGCAATTTTATTCTGGACTATTGTCATGCAAATAATACCTAATCATATATTCCTTTTAAACAGCCATTCAATATCCCCTCTTTTCTTAGTTTCCACCAACTCCCATGTCAGTCCAGTTTTATAACAGCAGCATTAGGAAATATTTGTCTTTTTGTAAGTGAGATATTTCACTCAGCATAATGTCCTCCAGGGTCATCCATTTTGTATAATATTCTATTAATTCTTTGTTTTTCTGTGCTGGGCAGTATTCAATTAAGTGAATATACCACAGCTTCTCTATCTATTCATTTGTTGATGGACACTTGGGTTGCTTCCATATCTTTGCTATTGTGAACAACACAGTAATAAACATAGGTGTGCATACATCTGTTTGGATGGCAGTTCTGGGTTTTTTAGGGTATATTTCCAGTAGTGGAATTGCTGGATCAAATGGTATTTCTATTTCCAACTTTTTGAGAAAGTTTCATACTGCCTTCCACAGTGGTTGCATCATTTTACACTCCCACCAACAGTGAATAAGTGTTCCAAGGGAGGAAATAGTGCAAAAATGAAAGAATCTTTTAAAAGAGAAAATAAAGGCGGTATGGAAGAAAATGTGCAATTTAATAATGGAAATCCAAGTTTCCTGTAAACTTTTGTTAAGTATCAATAAAATTTTTTTAAAAATTAATAGTTCTTATAGACAATGTTATACATTTTGTATTCTGTAAATCTAAATAATCTTGATGTGCTAAATTTTCTGGTTTTTTTACTTTTGTTTTTCTTAATATGTATGCTATCTTTAAAAATCACAGTAGGAAAGAAACCATTTTTCAACTTTTTGAAGAACATTTTATATACATTAGCGTGCATGTCTTGCTTATCCCATTCGTTGGCTATGCATAATGCAGAGTCTTACTTTATACACAATCAATGACTCAGTAGTAATTTTGGTTTTAATTTTCTCTATTTTCCTAACAATCTTAATAACAGTGAGAGATTCATTTCCACCACCCCTTTCAAAAGTTCAAAATGCTACTATACATATAGACATATCTTTGGGTATTTTCAATAGGCTTACATTCTTTGAATACCTCATTTTACTATTCTGACATGTCTTCTTTTTACTTTGTACACTGTGAGAGCTGGACAATGAATAAGAATCACAGAAGAATTGATGCCTTTGAGCTGTGGCATTGGAAAAGAGCACTGAATATCGCATGGACAGCCAAAGAACAAATAGGCATATCTTGGAGAGAGTGAAACCTCCAAAACTCTTTGGAGGCCAGAATGATGAGACTTTGCCTCACACACTTTGGGCATGTTGCTAGAAGGGACTATTTCTTGGACAGGGACATGATGCTGGGAAGGGTGGAGGGTCAGTGAAGGAGAGGAAAACCCACAATCAGGTTGATTAACACGATGGCTGCTGCAATGGGCTCTTTTTTTTTTTTTAACTTTAATGAAAGTTTACAGATTTAGGGTTTCCATTCATTAATTGTTGTACTTTTCTCCCTGCCACCCCCCATTTGCTCTTATCCTTGAAAAGTAAAACTCTTTCATTTTAATACAATCCCTCCCCCCAAGCCCACTCCACTGTGCAGCCTTCATTCTGAACTCCTGTCATGACAATAATATCCAATCATATATCCCTTTAAAGCAGTTCTCTCCCTAATCTGTTTCAATGCAGTATACATCATTCATCCCCTCTTTCTCTGAACCCCAATGTCAGTCCTGTTTTACAACACTGACACTATGCAATATTTGTCCTTTTTTTAAATCACAGGATAGAAAAGGATTCAGATCTTTTGTTCATAAGGTTGCTGTGAGTTGTACTAGACTCACTAGCACCTAACAAAAACAACAACAATACTGTGAAAGAGGCCTAGGGTTAAAAGAAAGTATTCTGTTGATGATTTGTGAAGATTATTAATTCTTCACTCTACTCTTTTTCTCCTAAGTATTCTTCCAGTTGTATTTCTAATAACACCAAAGCACAAATATCTCTGAGTTTAGTTTTATTATCTTTTTATTGATCCTGAATACTGTCCTTGCATATGCTAAATAATGATAAATGATGATTGGTGGATCAAATAAACCAATCTCTACTAGTATATTAGCATCTCACATAACAGAATAATTTCCCACTTTTATTGATGTGTAGCTTCTTCTCAATATACTTCTTACTTTCTCAACAGAATGTAACCTCCGTGGGATTAAATACCAAAGAATTTTACACTCAGATAAAGACATTTGACATTCTTGGTATTTCATATACTATGGATGCTTCCAAAATAATTGTTGATTAACTACTTAAAAGATCCTCAGAGATTTAGAGACTGTCTGTCTCCAGAATAAATATGAATGCTAATGTCCAAAGATCAGAAAAGTTATGGGATGGCATCAAAGATATCATAAGTGAAGAAAACAAAACAACAACAAAATCCTCCTCAAACTCACTGCCAGCAAGGCAGAACCAACTCATAGCTAACCCTCCAGTAGGTTTTCCAAGGCTATAAATCCCACAGGAGGAGACTGCCCATCTTTCTGCCATGGAGCAGCTGATGAATTTGGTCAAGGAGACATCACCTTTGGTTTAGCAGTGTGATTTCCTACAAACTAGCCCATTAGGTCTTTCATTTAAAAAACTGAAAAGATTGAATATCAAGTGACTGTCAGCAAAGAATTTAAAATTTGCTCTAGAATGTAAAGGGAGCACTGGTAACCTAGTGGTAAGAAACTGTTTTACAATCCCAAAGGCATGTAGTTCAGATCCACTAACTGCTCTGCATGAGAAGGATAGCCTATCTCCTTCTATGTGATAAAGTAACTCTGAAAACCTGATTTGGGTGAGGGGTCAGCTATGGGTTGGTTCCTACTCAATGGTACACACATGAAATATGTAAAGAAGTTAAAAAGAAAGGAAGATATAAGGAATTAACCCAGCTAAACAAAAGATTTCAAACAGTGGCCAGGATAAATAAAGCAAAATATTATAATGACATATGTAAAAACCTGGAGTGAGACAATCTAATGAGAATGACACAATCAGCATTTCTCAAGTTGAAAGAACTGACAGGGTAAAAATCAAGCTCGGATTTGGAGTAGTGTAGGATTCTATAGGCAAGACGCATTAAAAGCAAATAGAAGGAATACACATAGTCATTACATAAAAAAACACTTGTTTGATAATCATTTCAAGATGTACCATATGATCAAGGAACCAATTATACTGAAAGAGGATGTCCAAGTTGCACAGAGTTATTGGGAGTGGGGAAGTCTCCAGTAATTGACAGAATACAGAGTGAGATACTTTAACAAACAGTCATAGCACTTGAAGTGTTCTTGTGCCTGTTCTGAGAGAGTTGTAAGACAACAACCTGGAAGACCCACTAAGTAATCATTATTTGCATGCATTCTACAGACAATGGGTCCAAAAGAATATGGAAAATATAGAACAATATTACTGCTATCACACACAAGTAAAATCCTTCTGAAGATCTTTTTTTAAAAAAAATTGTTGGAGCATAACATTGGCAGACAACTTTCAGAAATTCCACATGGGTTCTGAAGCTGATACAGGAAAAGGGGTATTTATTATGGATATCAAAGGAATCTTCACTAAAAACAAGGAATACATGAGAGATTTTTACATGTATTTTCTTGACTGTGTAAAGACTTTCAGTTACACTGATCATAACAAATTATGGATAACATTGCAAAGAACAAGAATTCCAGAAATTAATTGTGCACATGTGACGCTGTCCATAAAACAAGAAGTAGCTATTTAAAGAGCATTAAAAAAAAAAAGAACTGGCTGACACAGGAGAATTTCAAGAAACAACATATGATCAAGAGGCAATGGTGACAAAGGAGGAAGTTCAGGCTGCTTTGAAGGACTTGGGAAAAAAATAAAGCCCCAAGAATTGATAGAATACAAATTGACATATTTCAGCAAACAGATGCGGCCTGCATGTGCTCAGCAAGTTGTGCCAAGAAATCTGGAGGACAACTACTTAGCCAACTGACTGAAGAGATCCAAATTTATTCCCATTCCAAAAAAAGGTGCCTTGACAAGTATGGAAATTATTGAAAAATATCACTAATATCACATACTAGGAAAATCCTGCTGAATATTATCCAGAAATGACTGGAACGGTATATTGACAGAGAACTACCAAAAATACAAGCTGGGGTTAGAAGAGATTGTGGCACTAGGGATCTTTGTGCCAATGTCAGATGGATCTTGGAAGATAGCAGGGAGTATCAGAAGAATATCTAACTGTGTTTCATTGACTATGCAAAGGCATTTGACTGTGTGATCACAACAAACTGTGGCTAATTGAGGAAAATGGGAATCCAAGAACCTTGATTTTGCTTATAAAAACCCTATACTTGGACCAAGAAGGAGTCCTCAAAACAGTGTAAGGAAACACTATATGGTACAAAATCAGGAAATGAGTATGTCAGGGATATATTCTGTCCCCATACCTTTTCAGTCTTATGCAGAACAGATCATTTGGGAAGCAGGGCTTTATGAGGAGGAGTGTGGCATCAGGATTAGAGGAAATCTCATTAACAACCTACAATATGCAGATGATGCAACCTTGCTTGCTGAAACTGAAAGCGACCTGAAGTGCTTGCTTCAGAGGGTCAAGGACTGTAGTCTTCAGTATGGATTGAAGCTCAATATCAAGAAGACAAAGATTCTCATCCCTGAGACAATTAGCAGCACCATGAGAAATGGAGAAAAGATTGAGGTTGTTAGGAATTATAGCTTGCTTGGATCCACTATCAACACTCTCAACACCAGCAGTCTGAAATCAAAAGAAAAATTGCACTGGGAAAATCTTCTGTCATGGACTTCTCCAGAGTTCTGAAGAGCAAAGATGTCAGTCTAGATACAAAGATGCGCCTAGTCCAGGTCATGGTCTTCTCAATTACTTGTTATGCTTCAGAGAGATGGACAATGAATAAGGATAACAAACAAAGAATAGATGCCTTTAAGTTGTGGTGCTGGAAAAGATTCTTGAACATACCATGGACTTCCAAAAAAAAGAAAAACCACAAAAAAACCAAATCAGCCTGTTTTGGAGAGAGTGAAACAAAGTCTCTCCTTGGTGGCTAGGATTGTGAAGCTCCACCTCACACACTCTGAGTACGTGGCCAGGAGAGACCGTTCCTTAGAGAAGGACATCATGCTCCGAAGGGTGGATTAATAGTGCAGGAGAGGGACCCCGGATGAGATGGATTGATATGGTAACTGGGGCAATGGGGGTTGGTGTGTCAGAATTAGTGAGACTGGCTCAGGACAGGGAGGGGTTCAGAGCTGCTGTACATAGGGTCTCTACACATAGTAGGCAACTCAGTGGCACATAACAACAATAACTTACTATATTGGTTGTTTTTTATTTAAGCTTCTTGTTTAGAGTCAATCAGAGTTAGTTGTTATTATATTTTGGAGAAACATTCTTCTTAGTGGTACAGCACTCTTCTGTCAATATGAGGTACTGATGTAACCTGGGATTGCTGTGATGCTGAACCTTGTGCCACTGGGTTGTCAAATGCCATAACGTTTACCCCTGGCTGACAGTGTTTCATGGAGCTTCCAGTTTAAGACAGGTTTGGAAGCAGGAGTGGCATCCACTTCCTAAACAACATGCCTCTGGAAACTCTATGAACTTTGATAATGTTGATAGTTATAGAAAGGCTTCAGGCCTTTTGTTGATGGGGTCACTATGAGTCTTGTTTGACTCGAAGACAATCAACAACAACAACATAGTAGAGTACACAGTTTAAAATGAAGATTTTTTTATCATTTTTTTATTCTTTTTTCATGTTTAATTCAATCTTCATGCTGAGAAAATCATCTGAAAAGCTGAACTATATGAAGAAGAATATGGTATCCACCACAACCTTGCTTTTAGTAAATAAAGAATACTTAAAGAACTTATTTAATGAAGATCAGATATTATGGATTATAAATTACCATCAAGAAAACAAAACATTCTCACAACTGGACAAATAAACAATATCATGATAAATGGAAAAAACTTTGAAGCTACCAAGGATTTCATTTCATTTGAATCTAGAATCAAAACCCTTAAAAGCAGCAGTGAAGACATCAAATTACATGTTTCATGGTGCAAATTTGCCCCAAAGATCTCTTTAAAACACTACAGAGCAAAGATATTACCTGAAGGACTAAGGTGCATCAGATCTAAGCCACGTACTTTTTCAATGCTCTCAGTTTCATATTGTTGCTGATGTCAGATGGATCCTTGCTGAAAGCAGAGTATACAAGAAGAATTCCCATTTGTATTTTACTGACTATGCAAAGGCATTTGACTGTATGCATCAAACTATGGCTAATACTGAGAAGCACGGTAATCCCAAGACACTTAATTTTGCTTATGTGAAACCTGTACTTAAACCTAGAAGTTGTTGTCCAAGTGGAGCAAGAGAACACTGAGTGGTTTATAATTAGAAAAGGCCTATGTCAAGGTCATATTTTTTCTCCCCACCTATTTTATCTATATGCTGAAGAGCTCACTCTAGAAGCTGGACTCCATAAAGAATAACATGGCATCAGGTTTGGATAAAGAGTCAGAAATAGCCTATAGACTATAGCCTTCAATATGAATTACATGTTAACATCAAGAAGACAAAAGTCCTCGTCACTGGACTGATAGACAATATCATGATACATGGGAAAAAGTTGATATTGTCAATTATTCCAATTTACCTGGATCCATAATCAACATCCTTGGTACTCTCAGTCAGGAGATCAGGAGACATATTGGATTGGGCAAATCTGCTCTTAGGGATCTCTCCAAATTACTGAGGAGTGATTATGTCAGTGTGCGTAACTTCCTTTGCATCTGAAAGCTGGACAGTGAATAAGGATGACAAAAGAATTGATGCCCTAAGGGTGTGGTTGATAAAGAACTGAATATCCCATGGACTACCAGAAGAACAAACATATTTTGGGGGAACATTGCAGCTCAAGTGCTCCTTGAAAGCAAGGATGGTGAAACTTTGTCTCACATGTTTGTGTCATGTTACTAGGAGAGACTGGCTATTCCTAGGAATGGGCTATCATGCTTGGAAAGTTACAGGGTTGTCAAAAGACAGAAGGATTCTGAAGGAGATGGATTGATGCAATGACTGCAGCAATGGACTTAAGCATATCAGAGATTGTGAGGATGGCATAGGTTTCAGATCTATTGTTCATAGAATTGCTAGGAGCCACACTCAACTCTGCACCACCAAATAACAGTTTCATATGCATTTGAAAGCTAGGCAATGAATAAGGAAGACTGAAGAACGGATTTCTTTGGACTGTGATATTGGCAAGAAATAGTAGTAGCACAGACTGCCAAAGATAAAACAAATCAGCCTTGGAAGAAGTAAAGCCAAAATGCTCCTTAGAGACAAGTTTGGAGAGATTTCATCTCTTACACTCATAGTATTTTATCAGGAGAGGCCAGTCCCTAGAGAAAGGTATCACGTTTGGTAAAGTAGAAAGTCAGGGAATAAAAAAGAACCTGCTTTAGCAGGTGGATTGCAACAACAAGCTTAAAGGTGGTAATTGTGAAGACGACCCTGGGCCAGGCAGTGTTTCAGGGTAGCTATGAGTCAGGTTGTGAATTTGTTTCTATGACAACTAACAACAAAAACAACATGAGGTAATAATCATTACCTCTTCATTTTAATGATAAGGCAAATGATGCTCTGAGAACTTAGAAAAACTAGTCTGGTATGACAGAGCTGAAATTCAAACTAAACAATTGTGATTCACAGCCTATAATTTATTTAGTTGAAAAGTACTGCTAATATTTTTTCTTCTTATTCAAGAACTCAAGTTTTGAAATTATTAATGAAAAGAATTAAACCTAATATTTTGAATTCCTTAGATATATTACCTTCTTCTTTTGGAGCATACTCAAAGTTGTGTTTCAGACATGAAAAAGAAAGGTATGAGACATTCTCCACCTTAAAAGTCCTTAAGATAGAAAGATGCAAACAAGTAAGAAAAATATATGAGAGTACAGTAAATGTCATCATTGGTATAGAGAAAGTGTAGTTTGAGGGGAAAAAGAGGGGAGAAAAATCATTAATGGAGTTTCATTAAAGAGGATTAGATCTTGATAATTATTAAACTTAAAAAATACTAACTCACTGTTATTGAAGTGGTCCCAAATCACAGGTCCCCAGAACTCTCCATTGCATTTCCATGGCTGTAAATCGTGACGGGAGGAGGTTGCTCATCTTTCTTCCCAGGAGACACACAGCCTTTTGATTACCAGTACAGGATCCTAAAGTCTAGGCTACTAACGCTCCCTCAACGACTGTGAAGAGATGGAAAAAGTAAACTTTAATTAAAATTACAATGATTTTTTAAAAAGGAGTTTTCCAAACCAACACAAACATACAAGCAATGGTATGTGAACACGCAGAGCATATTTGGATGATGAAAAAACCTAATAGTACTATTGTTGTTGTTGTTATGTGCCTTCGAGTCGTTTGCAACTCATAGCGACCCTATG
>NW_006399752.1:9080644-9095215 GCF_000299155.1 Elephantulus edwardii
CATGTGTATAACCTGCGTTTGTGTCTCTTATAAAATGTATTTGCAATGAATAAGTCATTGATTGTACAAAATTCAATCATTCTATCTCCAGCTTCTTTTTTATTTAAGTAAACTACTTTGTTCCTGAAATTTAAAGTTTTATTAATTACATCATACTTTAAAATAGTGGAGCCCTAATTAGCGAAATAAATTAACCTGAAGTAAACAAGGATTCTTTTATAAAGTATAAAATCACGTTTATTATTTTAAATTATATAGTCATTTGTCTTTTCTTATAAAGATCCCTGGTGGAGCCGTGATGAAGCATTTAACTGTTAGATTTTGTTTAGCACAGTCCAATTCCTCCAGTTCCTGTGTGGGAGAAAATGTGGAAGTCTGCTTTCATGACAATTACAGCCTTGGAAGCCCATTTTCCTCTACAGTATCATCATGCTATATAGGATAGCTTTCTTAACTGTGGTTCTTAAATTAATGGAACTAGATCTTTCTTGCTGTATGCAGTTGCTGTTGCTGTTGTTGTTGTTATGCGCCGTCGAGTCACCTGCCACTCTATGTTGTTATTGTTATGTTCCATCAAGTCGCTTGCGACTCATAACGACCCTATGTACAACAGCCCTAAACTCTGCCCTATCCTATGCCAATCTCACCATCACCGACACACCTACCCCCATTACCCCCGTCACTGAATCAATCCATTTCATCAAGGGTCTTCCTCCTCTGAGCTGCCCCTCTACTCTCCCAAGCATGATGTCCCTCTCCAAGGATTGGTCCTACCTTGCAACATGTCCAAAATGTGTCAGACAAAGCTTCAGAATCCTTGCCTCCAAGGAACAGCCTGGCCTCACCTTCTCCAGGACAAACCTATTCGTTTTCTTAGCAGTCCCTGGTATATTCAATACTCTTTTCCAACACCACAGCTTAAAGGCATCAATTCTCCTTCTATCATCCTTAGTCATTGTCCAGCTCTCTAATGCTAACAGATGTTGTATGCAGTATCTTTCATAATTCAAAGTTCTGCTATTTTCTGTTTGTGTGTGTGTATTGCCAATTTGTTTGTTTGTTTTGGTCTCAGTTGATCGTATTTCTCCTGTTTTCCTAAGTCTGTAAACACTGAGTAGAAAAAAATATACAAAAAAAAGGAAATATTTAAATGATTTCAAAATCAAATTTACTTTTTTTGTAATTTGATTTAAAGGTAATGCTGAAAAAAGAATCAGGAAATGTTTTAAAATAACTCATAATTAATAGCAGATGAAAATATATTGGCTAAGGTTAGGCATGGAATTCAGGCAGCTGATTGTACTGGAAATGCAAATTGCATGCTTGCATAGGTCGATACACCCTCTCTTTCTGGACAAAGCCACCCAGAGTTTTCTGTACTCTCATTTTGAGGTACCCTAACTGCTATGGAGTTGAGTTCTATGAGGAGAAATGTGGCATCAGGATTGGAGGTAGACTCATCAACAATCTGAGTTATGCAAATGACACAGTCCTGCTTGCTGAAACTGAGGAGGACCTGAAGCACTTGTTGCAGAAGGTCAAGAACTGCAGCCTTCAGTATGAATTGAAATTCAGCATCAACAAAACAAAGATTCTCACCACTGGGCTGATTGGCAGCATCGTGAAGGATAGTGAAGAGATTTGAGGTTGTTGACAGCTTCAATTTCTTGGCTCTACAATCAACACTCTTAATACCAGAAGCCCAGAAATAAAAAGACAAATTGCACTTGGAAAGTCTGCTGTCAGACACCTCTCCAAAGTACTGAAGAGCAACGATATCAGTCTGAAGACTAAGGAGCACCTGATCCAGACCATGGTCTTTGCAATTACTTGCTATGCATCAACTAGGGATGATAGAAGGGGAATTTATGCCTTTGAGCTGTGGTGCTGGAGAAAAGAATTGAACATACCATGGACTGCTAGGAGAACAAATAGGTTTCTCCTGAAGAGGGTGAAACTAGGCTGCTCCTTGGAGGCAAGGATTCTGAAGCTTCATATGATATACTTTGGACATGTTGCAAGGTGGGACCAATCCTTGGAGAGGGACATCATGCTTGGGAGGTTGGAGCGACAGCGCAGAAAGACCCTTGATGAGATCGATAGATTTGATAATGGGGGTAGGTGTATCAGAGACAATAAGATTGGCATAGGATAGAGCAGTTTTAACGGCTGTTGTACATAGCGTCGCTATGAGTTGTCGGCGACTTGACAGCACATAACAACGACAACAACTTCTATGCACACATTACTAAGTGGAAGTGGAGTCACCTGATTGCATATTCCTAAATATTTTGACCTTTAAAACTTAATGCATTAGGTGAAGAAATCATTTAAGAATAAAAAAAGTAGTAAAAAGTACATTAAAATATCATTAATATATATTTTACTGTTCTTATGCTGCTTCGTAAACTCTTGTCTTTGCTTTAATTTGAGAGGTAAGAATTGACACTTCCTGAAGCATGGAAGGCACTGAACTTTAACCTAGTGCTTGCTTTACCCTATGTTTCCTGTAGAATCAGTGATGGAAAATTCCACAGGTTATTTGATGCACAAAACAGAAAGGCAGTGTGAATGAAATATTTTGGCATATTGCTGTTAACCATGTGCGCAATTGACCTAGCTGAAAGAAGTAGATTTTTACATTGACTGACAGTATGTAAATAAGTAAGTTTACTAATACCTTGGCATATTAGTAAAAATTGAAGAGAGATAGGAGAGAATGTCAGAGTACAAGTTCCCCAGGAATATGTTAGTGACCAAGAAATGAGTATGTTTACTTCACTTAGACTATAAATAATAAAAAGCAACAGAATGTCTCTCACAGAATATATGTTATTTTCTTCTCTCTACTTGATGTAGTAGCCAGTTTGCTATTCCATACAGGGACAGGGGCAGATTTTGTGGATTATCCAAGTGTATAGATATTAGGGGTCCTTTTTCTATTACTGCAGTTTCTTGGTAGTGGAAAAACATGGCATGTTTAACTGTTAACTAAAAAATCAGTAAACAGCAATGTGAGAATGGAGTTCAAGTAAATAACACTCAACAATTGCTGTGTTAAAAGTGATGTAAGGAATAGCTAAGGAAACTGGAGAGAATCCCACATTAGCAGAGAAAAACTGAAAGAGATGTGTATCTCCTTGAAAATTTTTGCCTGTATAACTCTGGTGCTTTTTAAAGCAAAAACAAGGAGAGGAGCTAACTTCTACTCTTTGTCAAACCTGTGCCAAGATTGTTAGATCATTCTAGTATATGTTGCTGTTTATATGTACCTAGAGAGTGGGACCTGACCCGTAGCTGACCCTCTGGCAGGTTTTTCAGAAGTAGTTAGTCACATGAAAGGAGAGTGCCCATCCTTCTCTCATGGAGCAGCTGGTGGCCTCAAACTGCATGCCTTCAGGACTGCAGTGCACCTTCTTCCCACGAGGCCACCAGAGCTCTAGTATGTACTGCCAAATAATTCTTATGTCAACTTGCTGAGGTAAATTGGATTGCCTCTAGCCTGTATTTCTTGGTCCCTAATATATCAATATACATGAAACAGTTTTAAAATCTAGAAAGCATGCAGAAATAAAAGTATCTATTAACTTTTACACTTCTATCTCTGTATTGGGAATCTCAATGAATCCTAGGGCCAAAGGATTTCTCAATACTCTTATCAAAGTTTCATCCAGGGTAATTCTCTGAGAGAGATTCTACTTCTATAAACTAACTCCTACACAAACATATGTAAGAGGAAATTTTACTTCTTATGCACACTGGGCTCCAGAAGCAGCATAGACAGTGAGTGACAGGACTTCTTATTTGCCTCTGAAATACATAACTTTTCCTTGGAAGCAAGAACAGAGAAGAACAGATCCTTGCCAATGAAGTAAACTTGGCCAAAGGCTGCCCGTCTCTGCTTGCTCATGTTCCGATAAAACAATTACGCTCTCATAGGAAAGAGTGATCAAGGCTAAAATGAGCCCATATGTGTCACTCTTGTGGTTATCTCCTAATGGAAAACTTGAGAGTTATTATATTCTGACTGTTGAGATTTTAGGTATCTTCTCTTTCTTATTTATACATTGACTATTCTATAATGAATTCTCTTTTTCACCAAGGCAATAACTTGCATATTTCTACTAAATTTTGCCTTATCAAACTTTCTACTTTCCCCCTTCTATTTGAATGTCTGTCTGTTCTGCTTCCAGTCCACCTAGACATTAGTCAACAGCTATCACTCAAGGTTAATGAGAACTATCGTCTGTTCTTTAAATTATCCACTGTCGCCTCTCAGACATTTATTGTTTTACATACACCATATTCTGATTTCTTCTCTTGTATTTTTCCCATACTAGTAAGACTTTCTTGGAAGCCTGAATGGCACCCACTTTCATAAATAGCTTGCCTCCGGAAGCCCTATGAACCTGGAGAAAGGATGAAAGTCACAGTCACGCAGGTGTCGAGGACTTTTGTTCAAAGGTTCGCTATGAGTCTCCAATGACTCGATGGCACTTAACAACAACAAGTGAGACTTTCACCTTCCTGGGGAGACTTCCTCTCACCCTAACTCTCCAGAACCACAAACAGTTTAACCATATAGTTGTTGTTGTTGTTGTTGTTGTTATGTGCTGTCGAGTTGCTTGCGACTCATAGCAACCCTATGTACAACAGCTCTAAACTTTGCTCTGTCCTGTGCCAATCTCATTGTCTCCGACACGCTTATCCCAATTGCCCCAGTCACCAAATCAATCCATCCCCCAGAGGACCTTCCCCTCCTGCACCTGCCCTCCACCCTCCCAAGCATGATGTCCCTCTCCAAGGACCGGTCTCTCCTTAAAACATGACCAAAGTATGTCAGACGAAGCCTCAGAATCCTTGCCTCCAAGGAGCAGCCCCGTTTAACCCTCTCCTGGATGAATCTGTTTGTTCTTTTAGCAGTCCATGGCACCTTCAGCATTCTTTTCCAACACCAAAGCTCAAAGGCGTCAATTCTCCTTGTATCCTCCTTGGTCATTGTCCAGCTCTCTGATGCATAACAAGTAATTGCAAAGACCATGGCCTGTACCAGACGCACCTTTGTCTCCAGAGACACACCATTGCTCTTGAGTACTTTAGAGAGGTCCCTAACAGCAGACTTTCCCACCGCAATGCGCCTTTTAATTTCCTGGCTGCTGGTGGCAAGAGTATTGATTGTGGAGTCAAGCAAACTAAAGCTATGAACAATCTCAATCTCTTCACCATCCATCCTGATGCTGTCAATTGGTCCAGTGGTGAGTCTCAATCCATATTGAAGGCTGCAGTCCCTTACCCTCAGCAGCAAGCGCTTCAGGTCCTCCTCAGTTTCAGGTAGCAAAGCTGTGTCATCTGCATAATGTATGCTGTTGATAATCCTGAAGCCACATTTCTCCTTATAGAGTCCAGCCTCCCATATGATCTGTTCTGCATACGGGTTGAAAAGGTATGGAGACAGGGCACATCCCCGGCGTACACCCTTCCCAATTTTGAACCATGCAGTGTTTCCTTGCTCTGTTCTGACAACTGCCTCTTGGTTCAAGTATAAGTTTCACATTAGCACAATCAAGTGTTCTGGGATTCCCATTTTTCTCAGAGTCGGCTACAGTTTGTTATGGTCCGCACAGTCAAATGCCTTTGCATAATCAATGAAGCACAAATAGATGACATTCCTCTGGCACTCCCTGCTTTCTGCCAAGATCCATCTAACATTAGCTACAATATCCCTAGTACCACGGCCCCTTCTAAACCCAGCCTGGACTTCTGGCAATTCTCTGCTGATGTGCTAGTTGTTCAAAATATTTGTATTTAAATGAGTTAAATATTATTTTTTTGCTGGATGACAGTGATTCAATGCACAAGGAAAGGAATCGCACCATAGAATTAGGGCTGATATCCTAGCTGAACAAAGTTTTGGCTGTGGAGGCGTGATTGATATCACGTATTCAGAAGATGTTCCTTTAACTAGATTTTGGAGAAAGGCAGCATCCTAAACACTTCTGAGAACTAGTGGGTGGCCTCTGGCCCAGGCACCAAGGCTTGTCTCCTGATGAAACTTTACCCCTACTTTTCCTTCCTAGTCTTTGTCTTTCAAACAAAGCTGCTTTCAAGACAGAACCCTGTGCTCTCTAAAAATACAGAGGCAATTGGCATTCTCCTCTGTTTTGCTGCAGTTCTACTTGGAGAACTGCTGTATGGTGTGTGTGTTTTTCTACATTGAAAAAAATATACACAGAACTGAGAGCTTCACATTAAAAAGTGTACATATTTAATACTTCAACAAATCTTATTTGGCCTCTTTAAAAACAAACAACACCACACTTGCAAAGCACTTGCTAAATGTTTGCCTTTTCTGGGTAAGAGGGCATGTTTTTTGAAGGGTAGTATGATGCATGGTAATTAGAAGCCCAGGTTATGAGCTTGGTTTCTTAATAGGTAGCAATTTCTTGACGCCAGGCTCTGAGGAACTTTTTTTTTATTTTTCTGTATTTTTATTTCCTTATTTGTAAGCTCAACTCATTTCAGATGACTCTTGTGGAATTTAAATGAGAAGTATCATGGCAATTGATTGCCAATAATAAGCTTAGCTCAATGAAGAGTAAAAAGAACTAAATATTGATTATTATTAATGTTCTTATTTGGAATGTGTGATTTACCTATTTTGTAAGAATTAAAGAAGTCATGGTGGTGCAATTTTAAAGTGTTTGGCTGCAAATTGAAAAACTGGTGATTAAACTCACCAGTGCTCCTTGAGAGAACATTGTAGCACCTACTTCTATAGATTTAAATATATATATGGGGGAAAAACCCTATAGGGTCATTTAGTATACTTGGAAGTCTACTTTAAAGAGCTGTGTGCTGTCAATCTGAAAGCATGCTGTTTGAATCCACCAGCTGCTCCATGGGAGAAAGATGGGCAATCTCTTTACGTGAGATTTACAGCCTCTGAAAATGCACTAGAAGCTCAGCTATGTGTCTGTTTTTACTCCATGATTCACAATAGCATAGGATCATTATAAGTTAGAATTGACAAGGATGAGGTAGTATGCTTTTAAAGAATAAGCTGAATTTGAAGAGTTAAATTTGAACTGCTTATTTCCTCTTTACTTAAAATGCTAAAGAAAAGTAGCATACCTACATGACTGATGCTTCCGTACAATTGGTCTTTGTTTCTTCTCTTTACTAAAAAGTCATTCTGGAGTTACATGTTCTGCTATATTTTCAATCTATTTACTGAAAGTTTTCCATTGTCAAAGTGTGACATAAGAAGTGTTTCTTGGAATACTACGCAGCAAGCAAGAGCAATGATTTTGTAAATTACTACCTAATTTGGGAAGGACCGGAGAACATTATGCTAAGTGACTACCTCAGTCCCATAATGACAAATACTGTATAAGACCATTATTGCAGAACATATATGAGGATCCAAAGGGGGGAAGGGGAGAGCAGAGAGGTGAGGATGGGCCAGGGGTACGGGTAAGGGGGGGTGTGTGGTGGGTGGTTAATCATAGGATCACACAATTTGATGGGTGGAAGAAGGATGATCTGGTGTGAAAAACAATGTATTGGAACTTTGTAAGTACATACAATAAAAATTTTCTTTCTTTCTTCCTTTCTTCCTTCCTTTCTTTCTCTCTTTCTTTCTTTTTTCTTTCTTTCTTTCTTAAAATATCTCTTCTTGTTAGCTTCAGGACATAAAACTACTTTAAAAGTTAACCAGTGAGGAGCACTGGTGGTCCAGTGGTTGTTAACTGCTTGCTGAGACAAAAGGAGCTATGACCCTGTAAGGATTCTAGCCTACAAAGCCTTACAGATCTTCTACCTTGTCAAATAGAGTTAATCTTAATTGGAATCCACTCAATGGCAGAGAACAGCAAGGGTCAGTGTCTTCATACCTTTGTTATAAAACTGTAGGCACTTGACTCACTCGCTCACTCATTGCTGTCTAGTTTGAACCAACTCTAAGTTCATTCTCCAGTGGCTATAAATCATATAGGAGGAGATTGGTCATATTTTTCCCTGGAGCTGCCAGTGTATTCAAACCACAGAAAAGTGTTACCTCTGAGTAAGCAACACAACTCCCTGAGAAACACACCATCAAAGCTCCCTGGATCTAATTCAACCATTGATTTTTCAATGAGGATAAAGATATTATGTCCTGATGGGTATTTTTACTGTTATTGTTCTTGAAACAGTACAGGTAACACAATATTTGACGAGTAAATATTTTTTTACTCAGATAATTCAATAAAACCAATTACATCAATTATGTTGTTCATTCATCACTAACATTCATTGCTATAGTTTCCATTTTTAGTTGCAAAAAAATAAACACCCTTTCTGAATAATGTGTCATATACTGAGGTTACCCCTTAATTCCTTCCTCTTATCTATTATCTATATTATGATACAACCAGACCATGTACAGACGGTTCAAAAACCTGGAGAAAGACTAAAAAGTTCTTTGCTTTCTAATACAGAATTAGAACCTATTTATTAGTTTACCACAGCTGTCATAACTAAGTACTATGAAAGGTGGCTTTAACGAATAGATATTTATTCTTTCACAGTTCTAGAGGTTGTTTTGAGATGTTAGGTATGACTCACAGTGGCCCTATGAACAACATATATGAATCTTGTCCTATCTTGTGCCATCCTCACCATCTCTGACACACTTGAGCCCATTGTTGCAGTCACTGTGTCAATCCATCTTGTTGAGAGTCTTCCTTTCTTTGACTCTCCACCTTTCCAACCATAATATCACCTTCCAAGGAATAGCCTCTTCTAACATCATGCCCAAATTATGTGCGATGAAGCTTCATTATCCTTGCCTCCAAAGAACATTCTGGCTGTACTTTCCCCCAGGACATATCTGCTTGTTCTTTTGATAATCCTTGGAATAATATTCAGTACTTTCTCCAACACCATGATTTAAGGGCATCAATCCTTCTTCTGTTAGAAGTCCAAAATGAAGTTGTAGATTGTGTTAAGTTCAATCAGAAGACTCTAAGGGAGAATCCTTTCTTTGCTTCTTCCAGATTCTGGTATTTATAGACATTCTATAGCACTCGTTGCACTATGACTCCTATCTTTGCCTCCTTTGTGATACATTCTGACTGTATCTGGGTCTCTTTATGAATCCTCTTTCCCAAAATGATACTCTGAAGTTGCTGAGAAGAACATGAAGTTTTAGGGGATACTATCAAGGCCAATCTATTCACCTCCCAATTCTCTCTTTAAATCACTTTTGTCAAGTTTGTTACTATTCAGTTGAAATGGCTTGTGTCAACATCACCTTTATCAGTTCCTAATTTACAGTACCCATTGATCAATTTGCTGTACTCATCTTACCATAGCTCTCTGCACATCAGCAGCATTTAACACAGTTGTCCTTAGTAAATCACTCCTTCTCTTGGCTTCAGTCATAGCATTTGGTTAACATTCACAACATTGTCACCTGGATGACTACTCAGTCTTGTTTCCTTGCTCCTTGATCTTTGAAACCTTCTAAATACTGACAATCTTATAGGGCTTAGTCTTTGATCTCTTCTAACTTTCTCTAAGAGTTTTTGTCTAATATATTGATCTTAAATATCATCTATATCCAGGATTCATCAAACAAAGATGGAAAGAGTCACTGTACCAAAAAGAGTTGGCTAACACTGAAGAATATTACTGAACAGCTTATGACCAAAGGACAATGGTGATGAAAGAGAAAATTCAAGCTGCTTTGAAGGAATTGGGAAAAAACAAAGGCTCAGGAATTTATATCAGCAAACAGATGCTGCCCTTGACATTTTCACTAAGTTGTACCAAGAAATCTGGAGGATAGCTATCTGACTAGCTGACAGTAAAATATCCATATTTTTCCCATTCCACAAAAAGGCTACTCTGACAGAGTGTGAAAATTATTGAACAGCACCACTAATATCACATGCAAGCAAAATCTTGCTGAAGATTATCCAAAAATTACTGTAACATCAACAGAGAAATATCAGGAGTATAGGCTTGGTTTAGAAGAGGCTGTGACACTAGGGGCATCATGCCAATGTCAGATGGATCATGGGTGAAAGCAGAGAACCAGAAGAATGTCTATGTATGTTTCATTTACTAAACAAAAGGCATTTTAATGTGTGGATCACAACAAATTGTGTCCAGCCTTGAGAAGATTGGAAATCCCAAAACACCTAATTGTACTAAGACAAAACCTATACTTGGACCAGGGCTATCATCAGAGCAGGGCAAGGAAACACTGTGTGGTTCAAAATTAGGAAAGAAAGTATGTCAGGATGCACCCTGTCTCCATACCTTTTCTATCTATATGAAGAATAGATCGTTCCAGAGACTGGTCTTTATGAGGAGGAATGTGGCATCAGAATTGGAGAAAGATTCATCAACAACTCGCGATATGCAGATGACAAAACCTTGCTCTCAAAAACGGAGGAGAACCTGAAGCATCTGCTGCAGAAGGTCAAGGACTGTAGTCTTCAATATGAATTAAAGCTCAACATCAAGAAAACAAAGATTCTCATTACTGGGCCAAATGGCAGCACCATGATAAATGGAGAAGAGATTGAGGTTGTTAACAATTACAGCTTGCTTGGATCCACAATCAACACCAGTAGAAATAAAAAGACTAATTATATTGGAATAGTCTGCTGTCAGGGACCTCTTCAGAGTGCTAAAGAGCAATGATGTCAGTCTAAAGACTTATATGGGCCTGTTTTAGGCCATGATCTGTAATTACTTGCTATACATCAGAGAGCTAGACAATGAATAAAGATGAAAGAGGAAAAATTGAGGCCTTTGAGTTGTGGTGCTGGAGAAAAGTATTAAACATATTATAGACTGCAAAGAGAAAAAATAGATATCTCCTGGAGAGGGTGAAACCAATTTACTTTCTGGAGGCAAGGATTTTGAAGTTCTGTCTGACATACCTTGAGCATGTTGCCATAAAGGACTACTCCTTAGAGAAGAACACTATGCTTGGAAGAGTGGAGGGACAAGTGGAGGGACAATGCAGGAGATGAAGATCTTGGATGAGATGGATTGACATAGTGACTGGGGTAATAAGGGCAGGTTGGTCAGAGACAGATAGGCTTAGGATAGCACAGGGTTCAGAGCTATTGTTCAGGTGACTCAAGGACACATAGCATCAATAACAACATATGCTGATGGTTCCCAAATGTATTCCTTTAGCTCTGATGGTTTTAAAACATGTGTACATCCTTTCTACATCACCAAGTGTTGTCTCCTCACTTTCAGTATGAGCAAACTTAATGACAAATTTCCAACAAATAGAAAGAGATAAGAGTGAAGCTTGGAATTTCTGAGACAATGGTAGAAAAGGGTAATACAATCACAACCTGGTTTTGTCTCCTTTGAATTGGGTTGTACATTGGTGAAATTCAGACACCAGACTTCATGGAAGTCAAGCCAAGTCATGGAAACCCACATGTAGGAGGTTCAGCCCAGCCCTAGCAGATGGCTGACGGTCATCATAATCACCCATTAGACATGTGAGTCAGCAGGATTGCAGGTGGTTCTGCCCTCCAGCCTTTGGACTATTCCAGTTGATGTCAAATGAAGCAACTCTCCATTGAGTGCTACTCCAGTTACACACTCATGAACAAAGTAAATTTGCTGTTGTTTTAAGTCACTAAACAGGGGAGAGAAGCTAGTTATACATCCATAAATATCCAGGTTACTGCAGTGCAGTTTACACTCCAGAAGTTTCACATTCAACATTTTCACCTTGATATGTTATAGGAAATTGAATTTTATATGACAAAAATAGTAATATCACATCTCTCCTACACAAAATCACATTTTCATTTTAGTCAAATTTACCACCATTCAGACTTTCTCAGCCAAAAATCTAGGAATCATCCTTAAAGATCTTTTCTCCAGACCATATACCAAATCCACCAGCAAATAATGCAGTAACTCTCTTCAAAATATTCCCTTAAGATGATCATTCTCATTTCTAATTGCCTCCCTAATCACCTGCCTTGTTCCAAAGAACCATCATGCTTTGTAACGTCAGAACTATTAGAAAAATCTATAGCCTACTGCACAATAAGCATATCTTCCTACACTCTATTTATTAGATAAACTCCTTCCAACAGATTGCATAGCTTCCTAACATGCTTATCACAACGCCCAGTCCCTTGCTGAGACCAGTAAGGTCACACAAGAATGGGTCCCAATCTTTCTTTCTAAATTTTACATCTTACTCATTGTCCTTTGTTCCCTGGGCTCATTTGCTTCTGGTCCCTGTGGCTTATTTTCTCTTGTCAGTGACATTTTACTTTTCTTAGAATAGGTCCCACTCTTTCCTATCATTGACTGGCTAGCTTTTAGTTGTCTGAAAGGTTCCTCCTCTTAAATTCATGAGGCACTCTTTTAGGAGATTCAAATCTCTGATCAAATATCACTTTTAAAAAAAAATGTATATTGGCTTGCATACAAAATTCATATACATTGTGTTTCATTGATAAACATTGCATTGAGCACATTCCTTCATTCACATTGTTTCACTTGATCATCCCCATACATTGTATTTTATAAAATTAATCATCATTGATCTATGTCCACTCTTATCCCATCCTTTCAGGTCCCCACTGGTTCTTTCAAAATTACTTCACCCCCACTCTCCACCACTCAAACTCTGTGACTTCATAATTTCCAATCCCTCGCACCTTCTACCCCCTCCCTTTCCCTTTCCATGTTTGGACTTTAATACATATCTTACTAGTTGTCCTTCAATTTTGACAATAATGGTCTTATGCACCATTTGCTTTATGACATTGAGTTACTCAACAGGATGCTTTATTTTTCCTCCCATGTTAAACAGTATTTTTTTTTCTAAATTGTTACTCCTGAGTGCCACCTAGTACTTTATTATGTGAACATACCACAATTTCTCACTCCATTTGTTTGCTGATGGACATTCTGGGCTATTTTCATTTTCTTACTATTGAGAATAATGCTATGAAAACTGGTGTACAAATCTCACTTGTGTTTCAGTTCTATTTTTCTTGGATTATATTTTTAACAGTGGAATAGCTGGACTATTTATGTTCAGTTATTTGAGGATTTGCCAAACTGTCTGCCAGAGTAGTTGTGCCATTCCACAATCCCACCACCAGTGTATGACGGTTCCAATCTCTCGTCTTCCTCTCCAACGTCTATTGCTTACTGTCCTCTTAAATGTTTCCACTGATAATGGGGTGAAATGGGATCTCATTATCTCCTATTCCCTGATTTTGAACTTTTTTTTTCATATTTCTTTTGGTCATCTAAATGTCTTCCTCTATGAAGTCTTTGTATGTCTTTTGCCCATTTTGTGATTGAGTTATCAATCTTTTTGTGTGTTTGTGTGTGTGCGTGTATGTGTGTGTGTGTGTGTGTGCCTTAACTAGAGATACAAAAGTTCTTTATAAAGAAAACTACAAAATATTACTGCGGGAAAGAATAAGAGACCTAAAGAAATTGACAAATGTTCCCTGTTTATGAATTAAAAGACTCAGTATAGTGAAAAGAACAATCCTGCCCAAACCAATCTACATGTTCAATGCAATCCCAATACAAATACCAAATTCACTTTTATAGGAGATAGAAAAGGCAGTTGGTAGACTTATTTGCAAAAGAAAGAGACCTCAAATAGGCAAGGCACTTCTGAAAAGCAAAAAAGAAGTGGGCAGAATAGGATTTCCTAGTCTCTAAACCTACTTCCTCTTCTTGTTGTTGTTTACCATTGGGTCAGAACCGACCCATAGTTGATGTTCTGGCGGGTTTTCAGAGGCAGTTAATCACACAAGAGGAGATTGCCCATCCCTATCCGGCGGAGCTGCTGGTGGCCTAGATCCCTGTGCCTTCGGGATTGCAGTGCAGTTTTTGCCACTAGGCCACCAGAGCTCCCTTCAAAACCTACTACACACCTGTACTAAGCAAAACAGCATGGTACTGGTACAATGAGAGATACTTAGACCAATGGAACAGAATAAAAAGCCCAGAAATTAACACATCAACCCATGATCAACTGGTATTCTACAAGGAAACAAAGCCTGTCAAATGGGGAAATGACAACCTCTTCAAAAAATGGTGCTTTGCAGCAGAAAACTGATGCAGGATCCACACATCTCATACCATACAGAAAAATCAACTCATAAGAGATAAAATGGGACCAAATTTAGAATGCCTAGATATAGGAGCGTGGTGGTGGGGAGTGCAGGAACTGTGGCAAGGTTTGGAGTGGACTGCTTTTCCGGGAATGTGTTTGACCTGCAGGTTTACTCTGTCCCTGGAGTGAGGCTAGCCAGCCTGGGCCTAGGGTTTGAACCACGAGGCAGCCTTAAGCCAAAGGAAACCAGGAAGGAAGCGGCCATGTTGTTCCTGGTTTAGCTGGTGCCTTCACAGGCTCGTGGGAAGCTCTCCTTGCCAGAAGGCAGGAGCGTGGTGGGGGGGAGTGCAGGAATCGTGGCAAGCTTTGGAGAGGACTGCTTTTCCGGGAATGTGTTTGACGTGCAGGTTTGCTCTGTCCCTGGAGTGAGGCTAGCCAGCCTGGGCCTA
>NW_006399752.1:9096780-9107941 GCF_000299155.1 Elephantulus edwardii
CCCAATTTTGAACTATGCAGTGTTTCCTTGTTCTGTTCTGATGACTGCCTCTTGGTCCAAGTATAGGTTCTGCATTAGCATGATCAAGTGTCCTGGTATTCCCATGCTTCTCAGAGTCAGCCACAGTTTGTTATGATCCACACAGTCAATAAACCTTATTGATTGGGGGAAAAAATATTTGGTGGTGATATCTCAGACAAGGGTTGCATAACAAACGTTTACATTACATATCACCTCTTCGTTGTATATCCCTCTAAGCTCCAATGTTCTATACTCCATTATATTCATTTTCTCTTTAATCAGCTTTTCACTCTCTGAAATCATGTTTTGTGCTATCTCTCAAATGGGTAGATTTTCTGTAGATTTTTCTTTTTAATGTTACTATTTCCCTCACTGTTGAGGAAGAACCTGCCACAGAAGCGCAGTCAATATACAGATGGTCAATAAATTTTGTTTAATAAAGACATTGTTCAATTAATTAACACATGAAGTTTGGTTAAGTTAGTTTGAATAAAAAGGGTTTCATGTTACTGATACTCAAATTATTTTCATAGAAGAGGACTCATTTCCCGTAAGAGGAGTCTTTTCTTGCTGTGTTTGGATTATTTTGAGAACATTTTTAACCATAATATTATATGAGAGCCTGAAACACAATAATATTGGAGCAGTAAAATATATAATACATCAACACTACAGTTCACTTTTGTCCCTACGTTATTTATATATTCATATGTTCTTGCTTTATTACACATGGGTTTTGCTGTTGTTGCCAATCAAGTATTAGAACTGTGAAGGGTCTGAGAGTCTACCCTATGTGCAACCTAACAAGGTAGCATGCCATAGATTGATAGATAGTGACAGAAGACGTGAGACTTGTATCAGAGACCTAACAGAGTTTATTACTTACAGTCATAGCAGTAGCCAGAGTATCAGCATGTGTTTTTACTGGTTTCCCAAGTTTCAATTCCCCACATCAACACAGCGAAGATTGGTTGATGCCTACATGTGCATTGGGTTGCAATACAGGAAAGGAACTCCACACTTGGGAAACCACAAGCTTATTGGTGACTTCATGAAAATCTGTCCATTTTTTTTTCACCAGAGAGAGATGTTATTGAAGTGGACTAAAAACAAAAATGCTCTCTGCTTTGAAGGGAGAATCTATCTTCATCTTTCTAGGCTGCTGTGCTATCTTCGAAAAGATAGTCTAGGAACAACACCACACTAAAATTTGTAGTACTACTGATCATAATACATGCAGAAATGCAAAAGACTACTGGAAAATTGTCTTCCAATAGACAGTTTCTTTATATTATTTGAAATGAGGGCTTTTTCTTAACACAGTTGGCCAATAAAATAGATTTTGAGAAGTATTACCAAAAATTATGCACCATTACTGTGGAAACCTTAAAATATTATTCTAAATAAAGTGAAATATCAGTTGTCCTAATGGTAAGAAACTGTGCTGTAATCTCAAAGTCACATGGTTTAAACCCACTAGATGCTCTGGGTCAAACTGATGAGCAGTCTCCTCCTGTGCTGCTTACTGTCTCTGAAAATCCACTGGAAGGTCAGCTATTGGCCAGTTTCATCTTGACAGCACACAGCAACAAAACCAACATAGTCCAGTCAGTATTTTTATTTCATTATAGTAAATAAATAGACTTTCATAATGCTAGTAATAAACGTAGGAATCATATATATAATGACATTGTGGCTCATGAATGTAGGATATTTGTTGTTGTTATGTGCCATCAAGTCACCTGTGACTCATAGCAACACTTTGCAAAACAGCCCTAAACCCCGCGCTAACCCATGCAATCGTAATGTCTCCAACACATCTATCCCCATTACTCTTGTCATTGAATCAATCCAACACGTAGAAAGTCTTCCTCTCACACGTTCTCCCTCCACCCTCCCAAGTGTGTCATCCCTCTCCAAGGACTGGTCCTGTCTTGCAACATATCCAAAGTATGTCAGATAAAGCTTCAGAATCCTTGGCTCAACGGAGCAGCCTGGCTTCACCCTCTCCAGGACAAACTTGTTTGTTCTCCCAGCAGTCCATAGTATAGTCAATAGTCTTCTCCAGCACCACAGCTCAAAGACATCAGTTCTCCTTCTGTCGTCCCTAGTCATTGTCCAGCTTTCTGATTCATAGCAAGTACTTGTAAAGACCATGGACTGTATCAGGAGTACCTTAGTCTCCAAAGTGACATCATTGCTCTCCATTACTTTGGAGAAGTCTCTAACAGCAGACTTTTCCAATGCAACTTGTCTTTTAATTTCCTGGCTGCTGGTACCAAGAGTGTTGATTGTAGAGCCAAGCAAACGGAAGCTGTTGACAATTTTAATCTCTTCACCATCCATCACGATGCTGCTAATTGGCCCAGTGGTAAGAATGTTTGTTTTCTTGATGTTAAACTTCAGTCCATATTGCAGGCTACAGTCTTTGACCTTCTGCTCTGAAAGAATTGGCAAAAAACATGGCCCCAGGAATTGATGGCATATTGATTGACATATTTCAACAAACAGATGCTGCCCTGGATGTGCTTACCACGTTGTGCCAAGAAATCTGGAGGACAACCACTTGGCTAACTGACTTGAAGAAATCTATATTTGTTCCCTTTCCAAAGAAGGCTGATCTGACAGAGTGCAAAAATTATTTAACAATATCATTAATATCACACGCAAGCAAGATTCTACTTGAACCAAAGATGATCCAAAAATGACTGTAACAGCACATCAACAGAGAACTACCAGAAGTGCAGGCTGGGTTTGGAAGAGGCCATGGGACTAGGGATATTATAGCTAATGTCAGGTGGATCTGAGCTGAAAGCAGGGAATACCAGAGGAATGTCTATCTGTGTTTCATTGGCTATGCAAAGGCTTTTTGACTGTGTGGATCACAACAAACTGCAGCTGACTCTGAGAAGAATGGGAATCTTGGAATACTTGATTGTCCTTATGTGAAACCTATACATGGACCTATATTCTATAGGTGGTAGAAAGGATAAAGTTTGGGTTATTACCTGAAACGCGCTGGTAGTTTGAACCCACTCATAGGAACTTGTAAGAAAGAATTGGCTATTGGCTTCCAAAAGGTCACAGCCATTAATATCCTTGGGAAAAAGGTTATATCAGAAACAAAGAGTTACCATGAGTTAAAATCAACAGAAGGGAACTGTTTGATTTTAAGAAAGATTATTGTCCTTAGGTGTCATAGAGTAAACTATGACTCATAACAGCCTATGGTCAACAGATCAAAACCTTTCCTTGTCATAGGCCATCCTCTTAGCTCCGCTCTGGTCAAAGAGTCTTTCCCCCTTGCTGAAGGTCTTCCTCTCTTTCACTGACTCTCTACTTTCCCAAGCGTGTCTTTTAGAGAGATTGGAACCTCCTGACAAAGTATGGGAGAGGAAGTTTCATCAACTTTGGCTGCAATTCCTCCAAGACTCATCTGTTAGTTCTTGCGGCACTCCACGGGATATTCAGTCCTCTGCCAGTACTGCATTTCAAAGACATCAATTCTACTTTGGTTTCCTTTGTTCATTGTATAACTTTCACTTGCATATCAAAGAATTGAAAATACCATGGCTTGGTTTAGGGGCATCTTAGGCTTTAAACTGATATCTTTGCTAGAACTTTTTTTTTTCTTTTTATTTTATACTGGCTTACATTCAAAGTTTATATGCATTGTGTTTAAAGGCACTTGACAATAGATTTACATAGTGAAATATATCTTTTGACTTTTTTAAAAATTAATTTTAATGAAGGGTTACAGAGGCTTTGGATTTCTATTCATTCATTGTTGCACTTTTATCCCTGCCCACCCATCCTCCCTCCCCCAAGTATACTCTTTTCTTTAAAAAGTCTTTTGACTTCTTGGCTGCTGCTCTCATGGGTATTGATGTGGATCTAAGTGAAATTAAATGTTCACGATGTCAATCTTTCCTGTAATTATCATGGTGTTGCTATTGGTTCAGTTATAAGGATTTTGTTTTCTTGATATTGAGGTATAATCCATATTGAAGGCTGTAGTCTTTGATCTTCTTCAAAAAGTACTTCAAATCTTCTTCACTTTCTGCAGGAAAGGTTGTGTTAACTTGTTGACTACTCTTCCTTTAATCTTGATGCATATTTTCCTCAATAGAGTCCAGATTTTTGAATTATTTGCTCAGCATAGAAATTGAGTAAGTATGGAGAAAGGATACAACCCTAACACAAAGTTTTTCCATATTTTAAGCCATGGGGTGTTCCCTCGTACTACTTCAATGACTGCTTCTGGTTCTATGTGCAGATTTCCCAAGAGCAAAATTAAATGTTCGGGAATTTACATTCTTCAGTATGAACATCTAAAATGGGTATCAAAAGAGACTCTGACACTTTTTCTTCAATGAATAGAAACTAAGACAGAGTGCAAAAGTCATGAAATAAGAGATGAACTGAAGATTTATAAGGGCATCTTAAGAAAACAAAGCAAAATGTTTCCGAGAAATGTGCCAACATCTGGTATCAGAAAGTCAAAAGGGGAGAATATGCCTGGAATTTCTTAGGCTGAAATAACAGAACAAAGTCCAGCCTAGCGGCACTATACTGAAATAGTCCATGTGCAAAATAGTGAATGATACAGGATGATGCATCAACAGGAAATGGAAGCTGTGTACAGAGTCACTGTCATAAAAAACTGCTCAGTCTTGGTTCTTGCATATGAACAAAACCAATGATACTGAGGAAAGAAGTTTAAGCTGCGCTGAAGGCATTAGCAAAATACAAGACCCCAGGAAATGACAGAATACCAATTTGGATGTTTCAACAAACACATACAACTAGATGTGTTCACGCTAATCTATGTGAAAAAGTTTGGAAGACAGTTAACTGGCCAGCATACTGGAAGAGATCCATATTTGTTCCATTCCAAAAAAGATGATAAAAAAATGTAGAAATTATTAAATAAGATCACTTATATCACCCTTAAGTGAAATTGGATAGAGTAGAGCTGTCAGAAATTGGAGCTGTAAGCAGAAGAGTTGTGAATGAAGAATGATATAGCTGATGCCACATAGATCTTGACTGAAAGCATAAAATTCCAGAAAAATGCTACGTGTGTTGTATCGACTATGCAAAGGCATTCAACTGTGTCAATAATAACAAATTATGGATAATATTTCAAAGAGTGGGAATGCCAGTACGTTTACTTGTGCTCATGTAAAGCCTATACCTGGAACAAGAATCTGTCATTCAAACTGAGCAAGGCGATATATTTCATGGTTGAAAATCAGGGAATGTTTGCATCAAGGCTATAGCCTTTTGCTGTAGCTATTAGATTTTTATGCTGAGCAAATAATTTGACTAGTAAGGAGGCCTAGTGGCAAGAATCTTTACTGCAACCCCGAAAGCACACAGTTCAAGGTCACCAGCTGCTCTATGGGAAAACAGCAATCTCCTCTCGTGCGATTAACTGCTTCTGAAAAACCACTGGGGGGTCAACTCTTAGAGGGGTTCCAACTCTACTGTATACAGCAATAATAACAGAGCATATGAAGAGGGAAGTGGCATCAAGTTTGAAGGAAGACTCTTCAACAAACTATGGTATGTGAAAGGCAATCTTGCTTGCAGAAAGTGAAGATTTGAGACAATTATTGAAGAAAGATCGAAGACTGCCTCTTTCAATATGAATTTTTACCAGGGTGCTTTATAGATGCAGACATTCTATGCTGAGGATCAAGGTCACATATTGCTGATTGCAGAAAACTTGAGGTGTCTTGATTCTCAGGGTCTTTTCCATCTGCAGAAACAGATGAGTATGGCCAATTGTCCATGTTGCGTTTCCCTTCCTAATAGTAAGTTGGCTCTGCCATAGTACTAAACATTTCCTCTTTCAGCCTCAGACAAGAGCGTATTTTGGACTTGGACAGTAAATGTTTTAAATTCCAATGTCACAATAGATAACATTATAGCAAGAAATTGAAAAATTAAAGCATCTCATCATAATGAGTGTTTATTAGTTTTGATCTTTTATAATTTTTTCTGGGAATAGCTAACAGGGAAAAAATACATAGATGCATTGGATATACTTATTTGGGGGACAAACTAATTCTTGCAAATAAGCATTGTTTAAGGTGTAACACTACTCAGTGCTGTAGCCTTGATTTCATAACGCATTTTATTATAAACAGCCCCTCAATGGTCGTCTTTTAAGCTTAAATACAAATGGTCTGGCGCTGATCCCCAACATTGCAATAAGTCTGTCATCCCCTAATAGATATCCCAGGCTGCAGGCATTCCACACGGGAGTCCTACGTGGAAGGCAAAATGTGCTCCATGACACTGTGACATTGTCTGGAGAAGGATGTGAATGCTTTATGAACATTCCCACGGAGAAACCTGACCTCTGTTCATCACAAACAGGAACTTTTTTTTAAACCGGAAGGTAGAGTGAGAGAGGAAATAGTGTTGATTTCTGGGAGAAGTGCCGTTGGAAGTCCAGTTTGCTGGCTTTCGGAACAATTATGGGAAGCCCCGCAGAGCATGTCCTTTTTACTCAGTATAATGGAAAGCACTTTCACTCCTCTGCGGAAACAGCAGTTCAAAGACAGGACACAGAGTCCCTAAGCTCTGGCAGCTTTTAAATAAAACGTTGGGTTTTGTTTTGGTTTGCTTTTTTAAAATCTCCTTCACTAGAAAAATGAAAAATTATTCTCCTTGTAGACAAATTAAATTGGTGACATATGTGTCTCCTTTACACCCCACCATGCTTTTTGCCTTTACAAATGAAAATGGATTGATCTATTCAGTTTCATTCATTTCTTCACAATTGCCTACACTACTCACTTTCTCTCCATTGAGCAAGGTACTAGGGCCCTAAAAGTGATCAAGACAGTTTCCCTGCCACCAAGAAATATACACTCTGGGCCAATTAGTGAATTTTAAACCACACATTCAGGAAAGCAAAAAAGCAATATGGAATCAAACACCACAACTTAGCTATCTTCTCTTTTGCATGTGTAAGAGTGCTAGTCATATGCTAGGATTTTCATTTCAGCCTTTACAAGTGAGCGTGAGAAGATTCCACCATCCAGTCAGAATCTAAGTATGAGACACAACTTAACGTGTATCTTAAAACATACAATACTGAAGAAATTAAAAACAAGAAAAAGAGAAAAATCTATAGAGATTCCTTGTTTATAAACTAAAATACATGCAAATAAAGGAATAATGCCCTTTTATAAGAACGTGCAAAAATAAAAGGATACACAAAAAACACTAAATAATAGCCTATGGGTGGATGGGAAGCATAAAAGCGGTTGTTTTGTTAAGTGCCATCAGGTCAGAACTGACTCATAACAGACTAGAAGGTACTGAGAGAATATAACTTACAAGGGAGGAGACTGCCCATCTTTATCACATGGAGAAGCTGGTGTATTCAAACTGCCTGCCTTTGAGTTGGCGTGCAACTCTTTAACCACTTAGCTACCAGTGCTCCATGGAAATAGAAATGATCAATAAAAAGGGTCTGATAAAAGTGTAGGTATTTATACACACACACACACACACACACACACACACACACAAAGACAGGAGCAGAGTATCATAGCACACTGATGGTTATAAGATATAGTGAGGAATATGAATAATTAAAGCCTTATGTGAATTTCTAAAGTTGATTAGAAAAGAAAAATAATCATTGCAGTCAAAGCCATACATGAGCTATGTTACGCTGAGAAAGCTAATCATAGAAAACATCCTGGAGGGCCTGACATCTGCTCTGAACCTAAGATACCTAATGATGTATCTGCAATTATGTCTTCTAGTATACACCAGCTCACCCTGGCTCTTTCATTGGATTTGAACCCTACCCATGATGTTGTAGAGCATCGTTCTGTCAGCTCTGACACACGCTGACCCCAGGCACATCAGAACAAGACACTGGCTGATCCTGTGTCATCCTCGCAATCTCTGTTGTGCTTGAACCCTTTGTTGTAGCCACTGTGTCAGTTCCTTTCTTTGAGGATCTTCCTCTCTCTTGTTAATCTTCTAATTTGTTGTTGTTTTGTTGTTGTTGTTATGTGCCATTGAGTCACCTATGACTCATAGCAACCCTATGTATAGTAGCACTGAAGCCTGCTCTGTCCTGAACCAGTCTTACTGATTCTGACACTCATAGTCTTCCATTCCTATACTGTCCCTCTACCCTACCAAGCATGGTGTCCTTCTCCAATGACCAATCCGTTCTGGCCACGTGCCCAGGATGTGAGATGGAGTGTCAAAATCCAAGGAGAAACTTGGTTTCACTCTCTCCAAAACAGAACTATTTGTTTTCTTGGCAGTCCATTGTATGTTCAAGACTCTTCTTCAGCACCACAACTCAAAGATATTAACACTTTTTCTGTAATCCTCAGTTATTGTCCTGCTTGCTGATCTATAACATCAGGGTCGTGTTCTCTCTCCATACTTATTCAATCTGTATAAAAAGTAAATTATTCGAGAAGCTGAACTTTATGAAGAGGAATGTGGCATCAGGATTGGAGGAAGACTCATCAATAACCTGCATTATATAGATGACAAAACCTTGCTTGTTGAAAGTGAGGACTTGGAGCACTTGTTGCAGAAGATCACAGAATACAGCCTTCAGTAAGGATTGCATCTCGATGTCAAGAAAACAGACTTTTACCATTGGACCGATAGGCAACATCATGATAGATGGAGAAAACATTGAAACTGTCAACAACTTCATCTAACTTGGATCCACAGTTAACACACCCTTTGTAACAGCAGTTAGAAAATCAAGAGACATAATGCACTGGGAAAGTCTGCAGTTAAGGACCCTCTCCAAATTATCGAGGAGTAATGAGGAATACTGTGTATTAGGTTCAGGTCATGGTCTTTCTGATCACTTGCTATGCATGTGAGAGCTGGACAATGAAAAAGGACAAGAGAAGAATTGATGCCTTAGAGCTGTTGGAGAAAAGTGCTGACCATTCCATGGTCTGTCTAGAAAACAAACCATATGTCTTGGAAAGGGTGAAGCCAGAGTTTTCTTTGGAGGTAAAGATGATAAAGCTTCACCTAAAATACTTTGGACATGTTTCTATGAGGAGATATTCCTTACAGAGAGTTTATCAGAAAGATAGAGGGTCAGCAAATGAAAGGAAGACCCTTGACCAGGTGAATTGGCATACTGACTGCCACAATTGTCTCTAATGCGTCAGAAAGTATGAAGATGGCACAAGATAGGACAGGGTTTAGATCTGTTGTTCATAAAGTTGCTATGGGTCATACTCAACTCAGCAGCACCTAACAACAACTCCTGACTCCCAGTACCAAGGGTGTTGATTGTTGATCCAAGCAAGATAAAATCATTGACAACTTCAATCTTTTCTCCATTGATCATGATTTTGCCTATTAGCCCAGTGATGAAGATATTCTTTACTCAATGTTGAGATATAATCCATATTGAAGGCTGTAGTCCTTGCGCTCCTTCAGCAAGTGTTTCAAGTATTCCTCACTTTCAATAAGCAAAGCTACACAGCATGGCACATAAAGTCTTCCTTTGTTCGTGATTCCTCTTCATAGAGTTCCACTTCAAGTATGATTTGCTCATTCTGATTTTAAACTATGCAGTGTTCTCTTGCTCCATTTGGACAACAGCTTCTTGGTCTAGTTATAAGTTTTACATGAGCACAATTAAATGCTCTGAGAATTCCATTCCTATCAATGTTAGCCATAGTTTGTTATGGTCCACATAGTCAATTCCTTTGAATCCTCAATAAAACATAAATAGACATTCTTCTGGTATTCTTTGCTTTCAGCCAGAATCCACCTGACATCTACAATGATATTCTTCATGCTACAGCCTTTTCTAAACCCAGTTTTAACTTCTTGCAGTTCCCTGTCAATATATTGTTCCAGTAGTTTTTGGATGATGTTTTGCAATGGTTTTCTATATGATATTAATAATATTGTTCTAATAACTCCATTCTGTTGGGTCACCTTTCTTGAAAATGGGAATAAATGTTGATCTGATCCAGTCGGTCAGCCAGGCAATTGTCCTCCATGATTCCTGGCATAGACTAGCAAGCACGTCCAGGTTTGCATCTGTTAGTTGAAACATGTCAGTTAGTATCCCATCAATTCCGGGGTCTTACTTTTTGCCAATGCCTTCTATTCAGCTTCAACGTCTTCTTTCATTACCATTTGCCCTTGCTTATGTAGTGCTTCCTGGAATATTTCAGTGTTGGCCATTTTTTTCTGGTACAGTGACTATATATATATATTTACATATTCCCCCCACCCCCATCTTCCCAGTCTGTTTCTCTCACTGGAGAGCTGGGATAGAGTAAAACCATGTCCTGAGCCCATTCCTCAACATTGCCTCTGTCTTACTCAGGGGCTTTGAAACATATATCCACATTGGTCTTACCTCTCTGATTTCATGCCCTAAGACCAGTGTTTAGGTTATTGCACTGTTTGTAGGTTGTGAAATACAAACTTGCCTTTTTACCTCTAACAATTATGTTCTTGGCTTCTCCCACTGTGAGTTACTCAAGCATGACCCACTACTCAACTCTTTGATCCTGATATTGTATGTTGTTCATATAACTCTTAAACAACAATCCTGCTAAATTCCCAGCCACAGAGCTGATCCCCATATCCTATGCTAATAACAATCTATTCTGAAAGACCTACTTATTGTATCCACAATCAATATCCTTGGTAACAGCAGACAAGAAATTTAAAGATGTTTTACATTGGGAAAATCTGTTGTCAAGGATCTCTCCAAAGTGCTGAAGAGGTGTAATGTCTATTTAAAAAACTAAGGTGTGCCTAATCCAAGTCACAGTGTTTTTAATTGCTTACGATTCACTCAAAGTTGAAAAGTAACTAAGAAATACAGGAGAATTGGTGCCTTTGAGTTGTGGGGTTAGAGAAGAGTACTGAATATTCCATGAACTGCTAAAAGAACAGATATATCTTGGAGAAAGTGCATCCAGGAAGCTCTTTGGAGACAGGAATGGTGAAGCTTCAACTCACACATTTTGGAAATGTTGTCAGGAGGGGCCAATCCTCCTGCAAAAGGGAGGAAGATCCTCAATAAGATTGACACAGTAATTGTAACAATGGGCTCAAGTAGATACGAGATGATGAAGATGGCACAAGATAG
>NW_006399752.1:9109136-9111720 GCF_000299155.1 Elephantulus edwardii
TACCACGACCCCTTCTAAGCCCAGCCTTTACTTCTGGTAGTTCTCTGTTGATGTGCTGGTCCAGTCACTTTTGGATAATCTTCAGCAGAATCTGACTTTCTATCTTAATCTCCAATGACTTTTGTGCCTACCCATGTGGGCTTTGTCCTGCCCTGTGATCCTGGGGATGCCTCAGGTATATCTGACACAAAGTGAAGAAAGAAACATAGCATAAATGATTAAATACAGAAGCACCAGTGCCAGGCTCTGTGGGTACAAATTCAGACATGCAATGAACTCATTGCACAACCACAGCAGGATATAAAACCTCAGTGCCTCCATTCTCTCAATCTTTATGGAATGGATATTATGTTTTAGGATTCAGAGTTTTTATTAGCATTTGGAAAACTAGTGTGTGAAAGGTCCTTACAACAATATTTGGCACAAAGTCAGTGTTCTGGAAAAGTTAGACATGCTGTCATTTTTGCCCTGGATATTTCTTCCCTATGAATCCTGTCCCATTCCCAGAAGCTTTAGCTGTAGTCCTGGAAATAAGGGGTACCTTCAGGATGACACTTTTAGTTTTGTTTGTTTTAATTCACAAAAGCCATACTCTGAAGTCTAAAAAGCAGTCTAGTGGTAAGAGCCCAGAATCTGATTCTTAATGACCTAGGTCAAAGCCACATCTGTCCATTCCTACAGTGCTGGGGAAGTTTATCTCTCTTGACTGATTTCCCTGTTTATGGAATGGAAACAAAAGTGAGCTCTACCTCCATGGTCGTTGTGAGAATTTAGTGTGGTAGAACTCAAAAAGCTCTCATCTATAATTTGTTTCAGGCTTCTAGAAACGATACCATTGTACTCCCGGTAGCATCAATGGAATACAACTGCAGTTCAAATTCTAGGAATTTCATTAGTTAGCCCAATTCATGTGATCCTTGAGGGGAAAACATATTGTGTGAAGTTCAGCCTATCACTAAATACAATATCTTTTAAATGTACAAAAAACAAGCACTACATATTTAGACACACACATTTACTTTTTAACATCTATTTCTCAAGTAAGACTTAGCATGAATCAATAAACAGACTAAAAAAAAACAGAAAACTCAAGACTTTGCTAGTATATACTGGCAATATCATATACTGATCAAAGATATCCTGAGAAGGTACAGATTAAGATCCTGAGAAGTTGGAGATTACATTTTTTTAAGTATTAGGTGCTATTGAGTTGAATAAAACTTATATGAACCAAATAAACAAAAGAATCAAATCCTCTCCTATCCTGTGCCATCATCATCTCTGACACACTTGAGCCCACTGCTGCATTCACTGTGTCAATCCATCCTGTTGGACGTCTTCCTCTCTTTCTCTGAACCTTTACCTTTCTGGGCACATAGTCTCTTTCCAGTGAATAACCTCTTCTAGTTACACATCCAAAGTTTGAAAGACAAAGCTTTGTCATCTTCGTCCTCAAGAAACATTCTAGCTGCACTTTCTCCATGACCTATCTGTTTGTTCTTTTGGCAGCCATGGGATATTCAGTATTCTTCTCCAGAACCACATCTCAAAGGCATTAGCTCTTCTTCTTTCACTCTTAGTCATGAGAAGATCATGTTGTTGTTGATTGCTTTCAAATCGAGCATAGCTATAGTGACCCTATGTACAAATAAGCCCCCCCCCAAAATTGGAAATTTCCATTGATATCATTCAGATAGTTAATGTTTGAAAAGAAGACTCTATGTGGCTGGATTTTCTTCTCAGCTCTCCTTTTCCCAGAAAAGAAACTCCAGAATTCTTTTCCTGTATAAATCAAGAAAAAAATTATATTTATCAGTCCCAGCTTTTTCTAAAACACTAAACATAATGCAGTAAGTAGATGCAATTGTGCTTACCTTTGGAGGAGACAGAGCTCTAGATGAGGTTATTTTGTATAAAGCTCTTGATTATATTTTTTTCACTGAAGTTATCAAATCAATTTAAACATTGGCCATGTTCATTATAATATGTGATAATATACTAGCTTAGACTTATTTCCTTTTCCTCCTTCACTTTGACACATTGTTCTCACATGAACTTATAAAAACTGAGTAATATGGATTAACAGTCATGATGATTATCCCATCCTTTAAGATGAAACTTCCCCTAGGTGGAAGTCAAGGGCACTAAGCCATTAACCTGTTCAACACATTCTTAGTGTAAGTTTGATGTACTTCTTTGTATGTCTACTAGGTTCTTCCAATCAGGAGGCCTACTTAAGACAATAAAAGCACTCTGGGGAAAAAAAATAAGACACAACAAGAATCCTAAATAAAAAATAGCAACTTTCTAGAAGCTGTGATGAATAAAGGGACCCAATCTATTATTATCGTGGTGATTCTTGGGTTTTGAAAGCTGTCATTCTTTAAGGGGGTAGACTATCCAACTTTCTCCAGCAGAGAAGTTACTGGATTCAATCTGCTAGCCTTTCTGTTAGTTGATGTTGTTGTTCAGTACCACTGAGTCTTAGGTAACTCATAGCGACCCTATGAACGAAAGTCCTCCACATTTGTGTGCATGACTTTCATCCTTTATCCAGGTTCATAGGGTTTCTGGAGGGAAGCTA
>NW_006399752.1:9113397-9121417 GCF_000299155.1 Elephantulus edwardii
AGAGACACCATTGCTCTTCAGTACCTTGGAGAGGTCCCTAACAGCAGAATGTCCCATGGCAATGCGCCCTTTAATTTCCTGGCTGCTGGTGCCAAGACTGTGGACTATGGAGCCAAGCAAACTAAAGCTATGTACAATCTCAATCTTTTCACCCTCCATCCTGATGCTGCCAATTGGTCCAGTGGTGAGAATCTTTGTCTTCTTGACATTGAGCCTCAATCCATATTGTAGGCTGCAGTCCCAGATTTTTTAAGAGTAAAATGAAAAAAATTACAGATATACTAAGGATATGAATATTCCATGTTTCTAATAAGTATACATAGCCAACACTGACTCATTTAAATAAATTATCTAATCAAGATAACATGAAAGTTAGAGAGTTCTTTTACTATATTTTTATTTAAATTTCACTCACAATCTAATTAATAAATATGAAGAAATTAAGACATAAGGAAAAGAGAAGTTATATTGGAATGTGGACCAAAATTATGAAAATCAAATAGAATAGAGTTTTCATATTTTCATATGAAGGCTGATAGTTTCTCATTGAGATAAGTAAGACTGAATGTAGATAGAGGCAGTGTAGGGTACTGGGGCCAATATTCAGCAGGATGAACTCATTAACTAAATAGAAATCAGGATCCTTAAAATATTGATGGCTGGCTTTCAGAAGACACTACAAATATCAACAAAAGAATGCATGATTTTCTTGTTTCTCTTGAACTAAAAGATAAAAATAAATTGTTAGGAGTTAGAAATGTCTGCAGATAAGACATGGTAAAGTTTCCACTAGGTTTTCCAATTAAGATAGGGCTCATAATAACAATAGCAAAAAAAAAAATATTTTTTTTGCCAAACACAATGAAATTTTAGATGAAGAATTTCTTAAATCTTATTTTTGATCAGATCCAAAAAATTATAAATGATAATTCAATTTGATACACTATTATAAACTATTGTTGTTTCCCTTCAATGAAAGACAACCTAGTAAAAAGATGTAAGATTGCGTTCCAGTGAGTTCTTTGTATTCTTTTGTTCTCTAGCTGTTTTCATTATGTGCTGTTGAGTTAGAACTGACTCTTAGCTGACTCTCCAGAAGGGTTTCAGAACACTTAGCTAATTACAAAGAAGAACAGTGTTTTTACTGGAGTGGTTATTGAACTCAAGGAAATCCAGAGGAATACTCAAACGGTAAAAAGACAACGCAAAATGGTGCAATCACTGTGGAAGGCAGTATGGCACTTTCTCAAAAAGTTGCAAATAGAGATATCATTTGACCCAGCAATTCCACTGCTGGGAATATATCCCAAAGAGACCATAACTGACATCCAAGCAGATATGTTCACACCCATGTTTATCACAGCTTTGTTCACAATAGCAAGAAGTTGGAAACAACCCAAGTGTCCATCAATAAATGAATAGATTGAGAAGCTGTGGTATATAGTCAGTCACACAACGGAATACTACGCAACATTGGAAAAACAAAGAACTCATGCAATATTATTCAAAAGGGTGACCCTGGAGGACATTATGCTGAGTGAACACAAAAGGACAAATACAGGATGGTGCCACTGTTGTACAACAGGACTGACCTTGGGGTCGGGGAGAGACTGAGAAAGATGGATTAATAATATGGGTTAATAATGGGTTAATAATGTATACTGCATTGAAACAGTTGAGGGAGAAAACTGTTTAAAAGGGATATGTGTTTAGGTATTTTTGGCATGACAGGAGTCCAGAGCAAAGGCTGCATAGTGGAGTGGACCTAGGGGGAAGGGTTGTAAAACAATGAAAACATTTTTCTTTTACTTCTCCAAGAGGGTAGTGTACTGGAGAGGGCAGGGAGAGAGGGTTGGGAGGGGAGAAAAGTGCAACAATGAATGAATGGAAATCCAAAGTCTCAGTAAATTTTCTTTGAAATTAGTAACTAATTAAAAAAAGACAATGCAAAGAAGGGCAAAGTGACATACCTAACAATCTCAGTGAGTGCCAAAGCATACAAAGCAGAGAGCAATCTCTTGGAAGGGATATTGGTCTTGGAAGGCATTGAGAAGGACAGCAGCCTCTAGCAAAATCTTGGAGGAAGAAAAATCCAGGTCATGCAGCTTAGGAATGAGGACCTTCCAGGCAGAGTTGTAACCTTAGGAAAAGTGATCCAAGCGGCATACTGAACCAGATGTGTGTAGGTGAGAACGGCTTGATTAGAGAAAGGAGACAGAAATGTGACTGGGAAAGGAATAGAAATGGTAGAAAATTATTTGGAAAAATCCTTGGATAAAATGGGGATTTAGTAAAAACGGTTAAAGGAGAGTGGGGATTTATGCAATAAATTTGTAATTCTTCCACTCCCATAATTAAAAAAAAGCACTATGACTTTTTTAGGGAATACTATTACAAATTTCAGCTTCTGAGCTTAGCCCTCAAATTTCTTCAGGGAAGTGTGATCTCACACTATTCAGACCCTTTTTGATATTGTCCCCACTTCCTCTTCCTCTTCCATACAAACCTCTTACACATGGAAATCATTCCATCCTTTTTTGGCAAATTTGCTTTTCTACTTTCCAAAGCAACTTTATATTGTCTCCTCTCTAATCAGTGGTTGAACTCTTTACTTTCAGATGATGGTCTGACTGCTTATATCACTAACAAATCAGAAATAATAAAATCCCTTGAACAACTCACCCATACATTTGCTCCTCCCCCCCCTTTACAATGAATTTTGTTAGGACTGACATAGTCCTCCTTTTGTGCACCACATCCCATCCCTCTTGTCTAATCAAGGTACTTATTTCTACAATAATCCTTTCTATGTCCTTTAATATCAACTTTCATTTCATCATCCCCAAAATATAATACAATGGCTCCTAAATATACTTATGAATTAAACATACATGTACAAATATATTCTCTCTTGACTGTAATCTCTCTCTCTTTATAGTAAAGTTCCTCAACACACGTGTCTGTGTATTGTATTTATTTTCTCTATTCTTAATTCTCTTTAGTTCGTTCAATTTGGCTATCATCTTTAAAAGGGAGCCCTGGCAACACAGTCCACATAATTGCACTGCTGACCCAAAGGCAGCACCTCTCTGACTGTTCAAATTCACCAGCATCTCCTCAGGAGAAAGATGAGTCATCTCCCATGCCACTTATAACGCGAAAACCCACTTGACTGATGGTAAGCTATAACTTGGTTTCAAGCCAATGACAATGAGTTTGTCATCTTCGAAATTCAACTCATTGCCATGAAGTAAAAACTGACTCATAGTTGACCCTCCTTAGGTATCTGAGCCTATAAATCCCTTGAGTGTAAACTGCACAACTTTCTTCTGAGAGCCACTGGTGTATCTGAGCCACTACAGAGGAGTGGCCTTTGGGTTAGCAATGCCACTCCCTAAAGACTAGGCCACCAGAGTTCCTTTATTTTAATCTTTACCAAAATCACCAGTGGCTTTCATTTTGTCAAGCCCAATGATGAGGATGAAACAGGATAGTGCAAATTTGTGATACGTTATTCATGGAGTTGCTATGAATAGTTTACTTAATGGCACCTAACAACAGTGCTTCATATTCTATTTGCATCAGCTTTGTCTCAGTTGGCCTTCCTTTCTAAGTTTTCCTTGTTTTACTACTAAGATACTGATTAGTCATTTTTAGTTTTGTTCCTACTCCTCCTTACTGTCTTTTGCTACTCTTCTTATTCCTCATATCCTTAATTGTTATAGACTTGGGATCAACTTTTAACTGCCTACACAGTACAGATTTGACAGAACATAAGAACAATATCTTTTCAATCTGTGTGCTGAACAAATCAATCATTCAATAAGCCAGATTTTATGAAGAAGGATGTAATATCAGGATTGGAGGGAGACTCATCAACAAACTTCATTATGTAGATGATACAGACTCACTTGCTGAAAGTGAGGAGATCTTGATGCACAAGTTGCAGAAGATCAAAACTACAATCTGCAATATGAATTGCACCTCAACACCAAGAAAACAAAGATCCTCACCACTGGACCAATAGGCAACATCATGGTAGATGGAGAAAAGAGTAAGGTTTTCAATAATTTTATCTTGTTTGAATCTACAATCAAAACCATCAGCACCAGCAGTCAAGAAACCAAAAGATACACTGCACTGGGAAATGTCTGTTGTCAGGAACCTCTCCAAAGTATTGAAGAGGAGTGTTGTTGCTTAAAGTCTGAGGTATATATTATTCATGTCATGCTCTTTTCAGTCATCTGCTGTGTGTCTGAGAGCTGGACAATGAATAAGGATTGAGAGGAGAAGGATCAATGCCTTTGAGTTGTGGTGTTTGAGAAGAGCACTGAATAGCCCATGGACTGCCAAAACCATATAGATTTACTTTGGAAAAAATGCAGACAGAGTACTCTTTAAAGGGAAGGATTGTGAAGCTAAGCTTCATCTCACACACCTTGAGCATGTCATTAGGAGAGACTATTTCTAGGAAAGGGACACCATTCTTAGAAAAGTGGAGAGTCAGTGAAAGAGAGAAAGCACCTCAATGAGATAGATTAACAGTGCAACTAACAGTGCTACTATTGCAAGGGGTTCAATGTATCACAGATGATAAATACAGGTGCCGAATAAGACATGTTTAGATCTATTGTTCAAAGGGTCACTCTGAGTTGTACTCAATTCTATGGCACTTAACAATAACAACATACAGTAAGGAATTGCACTGCCAAGCTAAAAAGTACACAGTTCAAATCCACCAGCTGCTCTGCTGTAGAAATATGGACAATCTCCTTCTGTGTGATTTACTGCATCTGAAAACCCCTAAAGCATCAACTATGAATAGGTTCTGACTCTATGGCAAACAAAAATAACAGTGGGAAAGAGGTTAAGGAATTTGGCTGTTAACATAAGGACAGTCAGTCCTCACCCACCAGTTGCCTGCAAGAGAAACATGAGGCAGTCATGGCTTTTGTAAACCCTACAGACACTTCTGTATTTTTTTTTTCTCTTCCTCCCCCCAAAAAACAAACCTTACTGCCATAGAGTGGAGCCTGACCCTTTGAGACTTCTATTGAGTTTCTGAGGCTACAACTCTTTAAGGGAGGAGACTACCTATCTTTCCTAAGCAAATCAACTGTTAGACTTGAACTATTAACCTTTCAACTAGCAGCTCAACACACTGAAATCCCCTTGATAGCAGTGGGTTTGGCTGGAACTTTCTAGTTGTTGTTGTTTGCACAGTATTTACACTTGGATATCAACTGATGTTATATGCCCTTGAGTCAGTTTTGGCTGTTAGCACTTGAACAGGACTTTACAGAACAGAGTAGAATTGCCCATACAGTTTCCTTTACTATAACCTTTGCAGCAGCAGATTACCTGGTCATTTTGCCCATCAAGTAACTGATGGGTTTGAAGTGCAGATCTTTAGTTTAGCAGCCACAGTCTTAATCATAGCACTAGCAGGGCTTCTTCGATACCAACATAAAACTCACTACCCTTGAATCTATTTTAATTTAAAATGTCAGATTTCTAAGGCTGTACATCTCACAGTAAGGAGGAAATGGACCCACCATCTTTGTCCTGAGAAGCCACTGGAAGATTCAAAGTCCCACTGACGCAAAGGCTACCAGCACAACTTGGTATAAAGAATTACACCAGCACCCCTCCTAGATCTGAACTCACCTACTCACTCACCTGCTTCCACCAACGAGTCTCAACAAACTCATAGCTGACCCTCCAGTGGATTATATGAGATTATAAACAGCATGAGAAGAAATAAACCATCCTTTGTCCATAGAACATTTGGTGGATTTAAGGCAACTCCTTACAGAGCACACTACAAATACTCCCTAGATATAAACTGTTGTTGTTACGTGCTCTTGAGTCATAGATGACTCACAGCTGATCCTCCAGCAGGTTTTCTGAGGCTATACGCAGGGGGAAATGGCCATCTTTCTCTCATGGAGCCGCTGGTGGATTTGAACTGCTTGTCTTTGGTTGGCAGTGCAACTCCTAACCACTAGGCTACCTGAGCTCCCTAGATAGTCAACTAATGATCTCAAATTTCACAAGAGCCTTTGAATCCTCAAATTCACACGTATTACCCAGCCAAGTTAATAGGCCATTTTATAGCCAGGTGCTGGGGGCTAAACAGCTTAGTAATCACTCTCCATTCAACTCTTTCCCACTCACCGTACATTCGGGGCACCTGCAAGTTTTGGCAGCTTTACTTTTTTTTATTTAAAAAAAAGGCTTTCTTTGTTTCTACTGTTGGCCTAGTAAAGCTGCTTTTTATTCAGCAGTCATTATCATCAGTTAAACTATCAATGAGGTCATAATATTTCCTTTTCAAAATCCTGTACTTTTTCAACTATTACGTTTAGACCAAAAAGAAAGTCAAAATGCCATTTATATTTATTACCTCTGTCTGAAATACTCTTGCTGGATTTTTGCATTTTTCAGCTTTTTTCACCTTTCAGGTGTCAATTCAAATGCAACTCTCAGTAAGCGAGTCTCCACTGAACATATTATCAAAAATATCTCCCTGTTCTACTCATAATTCACCATCTCCTACCTGCTTTATTTTCCTCATAGTACTTATCATTATTTAACTTTGTAATTTTTGACATGTGTATTTATTGTCTTCTTAAATAAACTGGGATCTCTGATGACATAGAATAGAAAGTTGTGCTGCTCATTAAAAAGTCGAAACTCTGATGGTTCAAACCCACTAACAGCTGCAAGGGAGCTGTTACAGGCAATCTCCTCCCCTGCAATTTGTAGACTTGGAACCCCAATAGGAAGTCACACAATGGCAATGAGTTGTTTAATTGTTGCTCTGCTTCTTAACGCAGGGTCCTAATTTCTCTTTTTTGAAAGCATTTTACCTTACTTTTAAACATAAAAATTAAGATGAAAAGAATGCATATAATCATTGTATCAAAAATAACTGATTGATACTGAACTATTTCAGGAAAAAAAAACACACCACATTACCAAGAACCAATATTACTAAATGATGCAGTCAAAGCTATACTGAAGTAACTGGTAAAAAATAAGGCTCTAGGACTTCCAGTATACCAACAAATATATTTCAGCAAATATCTTGAACATGCTCACTCATCTATGCCAAGAAATTTGCAAGAGAATTATGTACCTAACTAACTAGAATAGATTCATATTTATACCTATTAGGGAAAAAAGGTTTTCCAGCAGAATGTTTCCAACAGAAATTTCTCTTTTTTTGTTGTTAAATTATCAGTAATCTTAAATAGAAATGAAATACTTTTTAGTCTTAAGCTAATATTTGGCAACTGCATGTTGAATGAAAACACATTAAATCCCAAATCCTATGGACCTTCGTTTACAATCATGCTTACTCGTCTAATACTGTTTCTTTCAATAGCTAATTCAGGCCTATTCTACTTTGTTTCTGTTCATCTGCTTCTATTTTCCTCCAAAACAGTTTGCATATTTGATTGCCCTCTTATTTTTTTAAAAACTTTAATGACTTTCTTATCTATGTTAAAAATAATTTTAATTTTAAGAAACCCTGTAATTTTCAAAGTAATTGTATTTTCAATAGTAAACTCCTTTAACATCTCACCCTCCAAATTAAAAAAAAAATCTTTAGAGGTTTTCTACCGCCTAAAACTGTTTAATAGAGCATTAAAAAGTCGTTGTTATAATATTCTCATTTGACATTGTGAATTTTAGTATAGATGCAGTCTAGTTGAAATACATTATCTCAAAATAGAAAGTGTATTTTCTACCCTAGCAATAATGTTGTTATTATGTACTATGGAGTCAGAACTGACTCATAGCTGACCCTCTGGCAGGCTTTCAGAGGCAATTAATTTTCACAAGAAGAGACTGGTCATCTTTCTTCCTGGAGCAACTGGTAGATTTGAACCACATGCTTTTGGGTTAGCAGCCCAACTTCTAACAAAGTTCAAGAAAACAAGAAAGGCTAGTAAAGATGTGGAGAGATCAGAGCTCTCCTAACCACTGTTGTTAGGTGTCATCAAGTTGACTA
>NW_006399752.1:9124692-9131453 GCF_000299155.1 Elephantulus edwardii
TTACACACTTTTCATATGGACCACTTCCCATATTGCTTTCAATTGTTTCTGTTTCCTTTTGCTGCTAAATTGCCGCTTTTACAACTTAAAAACAGCAGAAAGCAACTTACATGCGTAATTTCATTACTTCTTATACCTAGCAGAATAACATATTTATATCACCAGTCAGTATCTCTCTCATGTGATTTTCTTTTCCTTTTATTGCCAAATTTTTAAAAGCTTGGATTAGAAACCACAATTTATAATTGTGCTGAAAATACATATTCAGAGTTGTGTTAAAGGAGCACTAAGCACATCTTCTAACTTGATGGTTTGGGTTGCAATTAAGATGACAGCTAATCTTGAGGGGCAGTTATACCACATAGAAAGATCAAAGGGGCAAACTCTGTTGTCAGAATCCCTAAATTAAAATGGTATCTTTCCAGCTTACTGATGTGTAAATTCAGACAAGATAGCTAATGCATGTATGTGTATGTGTGTGTGTGTTTTTCCTTTCCTCACATTTAGTAAAGAAAGTATAATCAGTAACTACCCTGTGGATGGTTAAGAGGATTATTGTATGAAAACAAAGCAAGTGTTTCAAATAGTGATTGGCATATGAATAGCACTCAATAAATAATTTCTACTCTCATACATTAAAGGTGCCAGAACACCTATTATGCTTATGTGAGACCTACGGTGAGACCACGAAGCAGTTGTCAGAATAAAACAAGGAAACACTCCATGATTCAAAATCAAGAAAAGAATGTGTCAGGTATGCATCCTTTTTCCATACCTTTTTCATCTATATGCAGAACAGATTATTCAGGAGACTGGACTCTATGGGGAGGATTGGAGGACGACTCATCAACTATGCAGATGATAGAGCTTTGCTTGCCAGAACTGAGGAAGACCTGAGGCATTTGTTAAAGAAAGTCAAGGACTGCAGTCTCCAATATTAAGTGAAGCTCAACGTCAAGAAAACAAAGATTTTCACCAATGAGCCAATTGGCAGCACCATGGTGGAGGGAGCTCAGCTCCATGATCAACAACCTTGTCACTTGCAGTCAGAAAATCAAAAGACAAATTGCATTGGGAAAATCTGTTTCTGGGATTTTTCCAGAGTGCTAAAGAGTCACTATATCAACCTAGAAACTAAAATGTACTTGTTACACCTCAGAGAGCTGGACAATGACTAAGGATGACAGAAGAAGAATTGATGTCTTTGAGTTGTGGTGCTGGAGAAGAGTATTAAACATACCATGGACTGCCAAAAGATCAAACAGGTCTGACCTGGAAAGGGTGAAAACAAATTTCTCCTTGGAGGCAAGGATTTTGAAGTTTTGTCTCAGATACTTTGGATTTGTTGTCAAAAGGGAACAGTCCTTGGAAAAGGACATCAAGTTTGGAAAGGTGGAGTGAGAGGATAAGAGAAGATCCAGGATGAGATGGAACAGCATAAAGCTGCCTGGGGGGAAAAATATCTTCACTAGTTGTTGTTTCTGTTGACATAATGACATTTATTTTAAGAAATTAGATATATTTACTCTACCATGTACAAATTTAACAGAATCTTTCCCTCATATCTGGGGATCCTGATCTAGTATCAAAGGCGGTTATTAAAGTTGCTGTACTTGTTAGGTACAATTGAGTACACTCCGATTCATGGAAACCCCAGGCAGAAAAAAAATTAAGCTATCCTGTCCAATTTTATGCCATCTTTATAATCTCTACTGTGTCCATGTCTCAGTCACAGTGTCAATTCATCCTGTGGAGGATCTTCCTCTCCTTCACTCGACCAAGTACACACACACACACACACACACACATTTTCTCCCAAGAACCGGCCTCTCCTGACAGCATGGCAAGATATGTGAGGCAAAGTTTCATCATCTTTTCTTCTAAGGAGCAAAGCTGACTTTCTAAGACAGTTTTGTTTGTTCTTTTGGCAGTCCATTTTATCATCAATAAATAAAGTATTCCCAGCACCACAGTTCAAATACATCAGTCTCCCGCCCCCCCTTTTTTTAGTCTCCCTTTTAATTGTCCAACTTTTACATGCATATGAGACAATTGAAATTGTCATGGCTTGGGGCGGTGCACCTTGGTCTTCAAAGTGACCTCCTTGTTCACTAGCACCCTAAACAATCCTTGGTAGCGGATTTGTCCAATTCAACATGTTTGACTTCTGCACTGTTGCTCCATCAGATGTTGACAGTGGATTAAAAAATGTAAATCCAAAGAATTAGCAGCTTCTAATTCTCACTGAAAGACAGACAGATCTGATATGTGCAATTATATATTCGAAGTAGTCATGGCTCAAATTAAACTTCTTAAAATTAAATTGACTCCCTTGAGAAACTCGAATCAAATAATGGAATTTTTATGCTAGCATTTGTTAATGGATATTTAAAGCCTTGACTTTAAGTTTCATCTTCTTCCCCAGGGAACATATTAATTGATAATTCTCTAAGAATTGAAAGCAATTAACACGAAGGCAAGTGGCTGCAACGTGATCATACTAGTCTGTCAGGATTTCAACTGGTTTGAGAAATTCTTGTCAAGGTTCTCATGGCAAAAAAAGGAGTTCTTCAGGGCTTTTCATCAGCAAATTTATATCCTTTGTTTTCTTATATTATTAGTTGCTATTGTTTGTTATCAAGTCAAACATTAGAAGAGTATGAAAATGTACTTTTTCTTATTTTTCTTTATGTAACAAAACAAACAAAAGTAATACATGATGATATACTTTCACTAATTGTTCTCAGTTTAGATTTTCAATATAGTGTGTTGACCATGGATGGTCATTTAGGAAGTTCATTTCATTTTTCCTTTTGAAGTCAGGGTACTGGAAAAGTATCTGCTTTCATTAATGTGTCTCTTAGCTGACCAGAAGGGAGTACATTTCAACCACCTACACTGAGGTTACATGGTCTCTAAATAAAAGCTATGGTTAGACTGACCTCAAACCAAACAAAGAGTTAGAGTTAGCTTTTACGCAAAAAAGGAAGTGGAATATGTCAAGAACCATTTCAGTCGAGAAGGAGAAAAACAAGTGTGTGATGACCTAGCAAAAAGATTCCCAAACATGTTTGGCAGTAAGATGCTTTTTTGTTCATTGTGGAGTTTTTGTTTCACAATCTTTTTTACTGCCTTCACCAGCTTCTTTTCACATGTTGTTGTTAGGTGATGTTGAGTCAAGTATGACTAATATGGATCCTATGATGAACAGATGCAAACCCTGTCCTATCATGTGCCAACCTCTAATAATTTCTGAGATATACTGAAGCCCACTGTAGCAATCACTTGTGTCAAGCCATCTGTTTGAGGGTCTTCCTCTCTTCCACCATCTTTTCCAAGTACGATGTCCCTCTCCAAGGAATAGCCTCTCCTATCCAGGACCCTGGGCTGTACGAGGAGGAATGTGGCATCAGGATTGATGGAAGATTCATCAACAACCTGCATTATGCAGATGACACAACATTGCTTGGTGAAACTGAGCAGGACCTGGAGCACTTGCTGCAGAAGGTCAAGGACTGCAGCCTTAATACAAATTGAAGCTCAACATAAAGAAAACAAAGATTCTCACCACTGGGCCAATTGGCAGCATCAGTATGGATGGTGAAGAGATTGACACAGTTAACAGTTTTAGTTTGCTTGTCTCCATAGTCAATACTCTTGATACAGCAGCCAGAAAATCAAGAGACAAATTGCGTTGAAAAAGTCAGCTATCAGGGACCTCTCCAGAGTGCTGAAGAGCAATGATGTCAGGCTAGAGACTAAGGTGCACCTGATCTCGGCTATAGCCTTTGCAATTGTGTGCTATTCATCAGAGAACTGGACAGTAAATAGGGATGATAGAATGAGAATTTATGCCTGTGAGCTGTGGTGCTAAAGAAGAGTGTTGCATGTACCAAGGACTATTAGGAGAACAAACAGGTTTGTCCTGGAGAGGGTGAAGCCAGGCTGCTCCTTGGAATCAAGGATTCTGAAGCTTCATCTGACATACTTTGGACATGTTGGAGAGGAACATCATATTTGGGAGACTGGAGGTATAGCGCAAGAGAGGAAGACCCTCAATGAGATAGATCGATTCCATGATTGGGGCAGTGGGAGTAGGTGAGTCAAAGACAATGAGGTTGGCACATGGTAAAGCATAGGGCTGTTATACATAGGTCACTAAGGGTCACAAACGACTCAATGACACATAACAGCAACAACAACAACTTTCACTTTTCACATAGTAGGGTTAAAAATAGATTGGTAAAATGTATGTTGAATTTGACTGCTGTAAGTAAACTCTTTTGATTTGGAAACCCGTAAGACTTCCTAACAGTACATGTAACTGCATATACTAAGATTTTATAATAGCAGGTCTAACAATCAATCGTTAAGAGACCTAGTGTCAAAATTCATGGTAAGATAAGAGTTTGGCATCAATGAAATCAAATGAAACTGTATTTTTGTATCTTTCTACCACTTCTCCTTTCCCCCCTCTCAATTCCTAATGTAATCACCACCTCTTGGTTTTAATGAGAAATCACACCAGTCTGTGTTGACACTTATATCTAGTGATCTACTGAGACTACAATGTGTTCATGGTCTTCGGAAGATAACCAATGTAGCTTAGTGATCTTACTCAATGGCTTAACCTGCATATCACCCCTTAAAGGAAAAAAAAATCCACATATCTTTATGACACACCCTAAACTCCTAAATAAAAATTAAATAAACCACAATATAGCATGCTTTCATAGAAATTCCTCAAAAGAGAATATGTGTAAAATTTGTGCATTCTGTCCTGTACTAATGTTTTCTTCCTGTCTCTGTATAACCACATAAAATCTCTAGAATTTTACTCTTGTATGTGAGATAATGTATACACTTTACAGTTCAACTTCTACACTTGGGAAGAGAGAAAATATAGAGAAATGGTGACAGAAAATGAGGAAGGGTAAATAATGACTCTTTCACCGACGTATATGATGTAAAATTTGGAGTGTGCATCAGCAGAGGAGTTGTAAAGATACATATTAATATATTCATGTATTTGTGTGTGTGATAAAATATAATGTGTATATTAAATGTATAATATATAAAACTAAATTAACAAGCTTTTTTTAGTGGCTACAACATTGATTGTTGCACATACATTGGAGGCACCAAAAAATCTTTGATAGATATTTTTCTCCATTAATCTCCACCAGCCCCTTCCAGATTCACTCCAAATCAACACACAATCAAAGTGACACCAGTATACTCTGATATATGATTGTAGTCTGAATATATAAAAATTGTATATAGAAGCTGAATAATAGGCATTCCGTAGCTGTCAAAGGGTCTAAATGCATGAAGATGCATACACAATCTGTTGTTGTTAGGTGCTGTCAAGTCAGTCCTGGCCCACAGTGACCCTATCTATGTACAATAGAACCAAACATTTGCTTGATCTTGGATTGTCCTACAGTTTTTGCAGTCTTTGATCCCATTATTTTAGACAGTGTGTCAGTCTACTTACTGGAAGTCTCCCTCTTTTTTGCTAATTTCTCTCTACCATGTGTGGTATCCTCTCAGGATGATTTGCTCCTGATAACCTGCCCTAAGCAGGTAACACGTAGTCTCTTCATTTGGCTTTCTAAGGGGTCTTCAGGCTACATTCTTCTTTGTTAAGGAAAATTTATTTGTTCTTCTGGTTGTCCATAGTATAGTCTACATTAATTACCATGTAAAGTCAAAGGTATCAACTCTTTTTGATTGTTTGTTTTGTCCTTTTTTTAATTTTCTACTAGTTTATTTTAAAAAATTTGAACACAAATGCAAACAAATGCTTTCAAATTCCCTCACTCCCCCACCCATTAAATTGTACAACCTGATGAGGCATCCCCTCTCCCCCTGCACATCCACATCCCTCTGCTTCCAACCCCTCTCCCACCCCTCTTGGATCCTCATACTCATTCTAAAATAATGGTTTTATACAATATTTATCCTTGTGGGACTGAGTTCGTCCACTCAGTATAATGCTCTCCAGTCCCATCCTAGTTAGGTAATAATATACAAAATCGTTGCTCCTATGTACTGCATAGTATTCCATTGTATGAATGTACCATTATTTCTCAATCCATTCATTGCTGGTTGGACATTTGGGCTGTTTCCATGTTCTTGCGATGGTGAATACTGCTGCTAAGAACATTGGTGTACAAATCTCAACTTGTGCTTCAATTCTCATATTCTCAGGGTACATTCCAAGTGGTGTAATAGCTGAGTCATATGGACTTTCTATGTTCAGCTTTTTGAGGAAGCACCAAACTGCCTTCCAGACTGGTTGTATCATTTTACAATCCCACCAACAATGTATAAGAGTTCCTTTCTTGCCACATCCCCTCCAACAATTATTATTTGCTGTTCTATTAAACTTTGCCACTGTTACTGGAGTGAGATGGTACCTCAATGTTGTTTTGATTTGCATCTCTCTTATTGCCAGTGATCTGTAGCATTTCCTCTCTTGTATATTCTTAAATCTTCCTGATTCATTGTCAAGATTCCACATGCCTAGGAAAACTCAATGCCCTCAGGTTAGAATCAATTTACAGGTGATCCTCCATTGGGTTTCTGAGGCTATAAACTAAAGGAAGGGAGATTGCTCATCTTTCTCACAAGAAGTCCCTGGTGGATTTGCACTGCTACAGAAAGCCAGGGAGGCTCAGCCTTTGGGTTAGCAGAGAAACTCTCCATGCACTACTTCACCAGAACTCCCTGTATGCATATGAAGGGATTGAAAATGC
>NW_006399752.1:9133239-9175698 GCF_000299155.1 Elephantulus edwardii
TCCTCGCACATTTCATTGTAGTATTTTGCTTTGTCATTCTGAGCAGTCTTTTGGAATCTTCTGTTCAGCTCTTTAGTATCTTGAATTCTTCCTTGACTTGGATTAGCTTCAATTTTAATCCTCAAAGTGATACCTTTCCTCTATATGTAGAAATTACCATCAAAAAAAGTGTTCCAAATTTGTTTCTATATACTTTTTGGAAAATACTATTCATTGCTTATTGGCTGGGAGGAGGGGCCCGTTTCAGTATGCAATACCCAAAGCAGACACTACTGTAAACAGATGACTAATTTCTATCATCTGGAAAAAGCCAGCACAATAGCTGTCTTGAATATACATATATTGTCTCATGACTTGGGTTGTACATAAGCTGTTTGAAGAAGACAGGGAGCCTTTCCTTTATCATGCCTTCTGGTTCTTGAATTTAGAATGATTGTGACCTGAAGATCATCTGCTATTCATTCAGCAACACTGTACTGTAAAAGAGTCTATAACTAGATAAGAGTGCCTTGACTTCTTCATGTCCCATATAATATTGACATTTTCTGAATCAATCATCTTTGGTATTTAATCTGCTGCTCCTATAAACAAACACGATAGAATACTATTTGCTTATTTCATGTAGTAAAATTGCCTGTATCATATTAGAAGACCAATAATAATAATTAATATTAAAGAAACTTCAGGTCCAGTCTTGTGAAATCCGAACAACGTACATATGTCTTTTTCTCCACTAAATATGCTTGCAAAAGTAGCTCTGTTAGTTTGTCAAATATCAACTAAAAATTATCACTGAACTTTCATTCCAACACTTTTCAATGCCCATTTTAACCCACAAGCTGGGCAGAACTTCATTCTGTTGTACAGAGAGTGACTGGGGCAGAATCAACTACAAGGCATCTAACAACAGACCAGATAGAGCTGCCTTTATTTCCCCACTTATCTATTCTCTTGAAAAATTAGTGAACGTGCATATATAAGATAAATACCATCGAGTATTTATATACCATCGAGTTGGCTAAAACTCATAACAATGCTATGAACAATAGCCCTAAACCCTACCCTAACTTGAGCCAGTCTGTCTCTGACACATCTGCCCCCATTGCCATTCAGAGTGTCAATCCATATCATCCAAGGTCTTCCTCTCCTGCACTCTCCCACCACCCTTCCAAGCATGATGCCCCTTTCGAAGGATTGGCTCTCCTGGAAACGTGCTCAAAGTATGTGAGATGGAGTTTCAAAATCTTTTCCTCCAACTAACAAGCTGCATTTACCCTCTCCAGGAGATAGCTCTTTGTTCTCTTGACAGTCCATGGTATGTTCAATATTCTTCTCTAGCACCACTCAAAGGCATTTATTTTTCTTCTATTGCTGTGGTTATTGTTTAATGCTGAGTTGGAACAAACCCGTAGCTGAGCCTCAAGATGGTTTTCAGAGGCAGCAAATCACACAGGAAATTGTCCATCCTTCTCTAATGGTTCATGTAGTGACTAGAACTGTCAGCCTTTGTGATTACAGTACAGCATCTTACCACTAGGCTACCAGAGCTTTTTACTTTGGCTTGAAAGAAAATTTTTCATTTTTATTAATCCAAAAATCTTTGTACACCTGTTTTCTGATCTGCCTCAAAATATCTTTTAAAGACAAATGGGCCTAATTTTTCCTCCCAGATCGAAAAACAACAACCCCAAATAAAAACCTAACCAAAAAACACAGTACATATTATAACTTCCATCAAGGGAAGCCCAAGTACAGATGACTCTTAACTCAGTCTTTACTCATCGATGATTATACCATAGAAACCTTCTAACAGAAATATAAAAAATTTATTTTAAACTTTGTCAAGCAGGTTATTATTTATTAATTTTAGTCCTATTTTATTTTTATGTGTATGTTTTTCTATCTTTATTGTTTCTCTAAGCCCCTTTTATGTCTTTTGTCTCCAATATCTAAGTTAAAAAAATGGAAATTTTAACCACTGATTTTGTTTGAAAGTTAATATTATTCTTTTTTGCAAAAACTAGTTAATAACTTTCTCTACTATAACCTACCTTACCTTACTGTGATGGGTACTTATTGCTTATGGGTTATTAGAATCATCCGAAAAAGCAAACCAAATAATTTTTAATGGTTGAAACATATTTCATTTTATGTCACTCACTCACTCATTGCTGCTTAAATTGGAACCAACTTATAGCTTACCTTCCAATGAGTTTTTTGAGGCTGTAAATCTCATGGGAAGAGGTGACCCAACTTGTTCCCATAATGCCACTGCTGAATTCAAAGCGCCACCAGAGAAACTCAACTTTGGGTTAGTAACTCAATTCCCAACAGTGTAAATGATTAGAGCTCTTCCACTCTGTATGTACTGAAAGCAATAATATTGCAGTAGTTGACTCTAACATTTCCCAAACCTATTGTTAAAGAAAACATAAAACACCTTTGGAGGTAAATAACAAAAATGAACTACCGTTTATATTCGTTTCTTCCTTTGGTTTGTAGAAACATTTATCTTACGTTTCTATAAACAGAGACTGACAAATATGAGTTGCTTTAAAATTTAGAAGATGCTTATAGTAACCTGGAATCTCGGTGTCAACTTACGAACATATTCAGCTACTACTAACTAAAAATCTGTGTATTTGACTACAGCCAAAGTTATGTTGAAAATAAAGCCTGAAAAGCTATTCTGGGAAAAGTCAGCCTTTGAAAATCCATAAAGCACATTTCTATTCTGACCCATGAAATCAACATAAGTTGGAATTGACTTGACAGCCACTACATTGATCTCATACTTTTGCTTATTGAATATTGAAGTAGGCCATGTAAATTATACTCCTGAATGCCTCAGGTAGAGGAGGCTAGTATGCCAAGAGTCTGAAAATTCAAATTCTGGGAACAAGATAAAGCTTGTTCCACATCACTCCTGGAGGATTCTCAGCATTGATTCAAGAAGTTTATCGAATTAAAGTCTATGGAAGAGCACCTTACAAAAAAGATGCTTAAAAAACAGCTCCTGGAATAAAGACCCACCCATCAGCTCTATTTATAGAGTTATTTTAGGAACTCATTTTAATATATCTGGTAGATTTTATCAGAGTATGGTTAAAATTCACTGAAGATAAATTAAAAGGTGTAAATGAAAAACTTTAGAAAATCTACATTCATTATTTTCTATAAATATGATCATATACTAAAAAGTAAAATTTAAATCTTAGTTAAAATTGCCTGGAGCTATGCTGAGAAGTCCATATAAATGCTTCATTTAACCATACAAACACTTTTGTGAAATCAGAGTTATTGTCCCTATTCATTCATTGTCATGAACGTTCAAGAATTTGCTTATTTTCACGTTCTGCCACATTCACAAATATGTGACTTTTTCCAGTTACTGAAACTTCCTGAGACTCACTTGTAAGACCATGATGTTTACCTATAAAGTTTAAAATCCAAGCAACAATTCAAAGATTTTCATAAACAGGACTGAAAGAAAATACAAGAAAAGTTACTGGGGGAAGGGGTCTCCAATAGGCTTATAGAAATCTATTTCAGTTTATCAGACTCCAAATAAGTTATGTTTTAAAATAGTTATTATCAGAAGAACTCTTTAAGGAAAAGTCTTGAAATTACTTTGTCGATTTCCTTGACGATAACACTTAATGAACAGTAGATGTTGTTACTATGTGCCTCTGAGACAATTTTGGCTCATAGCAACCTTATACAAAAGAGGTTGAAAGCTTACCCTACCCAGAGTCCCACTCAAAAATCCTATCTTTGGATAGTTTAAAAGTGCAAAACCCACGTCAAAACCACCATGATATATAGATTTATGGTGGAGCAACCAAAAGTATAACAAGCAAAACAAATTCTGGAAGAATTTTTGTATAGATAAGAATGGAACCATAAATGGGTTTTGGACCACATCTACCCTTTTCCTTTCTGAGTTTATAATCTAAGGCAAGTCACTCAACCAATCCTGGACTAGATTTTCTATGAGTTACTGAGTAGTGAAGGAGTTGTAGCAACCTAGTGGGTAAGAAGTTATACTTTCAACCCAAAGACAGGCAGTTTGAATTGACCAGCTGCTCCACGGAAGAAAGGTGAGAAGTCTCCTCTGGTGTGCTTTACAGCTTCCGAAAACCTGCTGGAGAGTCAGCTATGATTTTATTATGATTCTACATCAGTGCATGGGTGAGTGAAACACTGACCAAAGCATCAGAGTCAAAGTTTCAAGTTCTCTAATCCTAAATATTTTTTTTAAATTATTGGAAAAAGACAATAACCAGATCATAATACTGAGTAGCAGTCAGTGTTAGGGGCAAGTCTATTCCATATAGAAGCAAAACACATGCACCGGAAAGGGAGTTCACATGTTTCTGAAGCCTTGGCATGGCACCTCTAAGTGATGGGGAGGAATATATTTCAGTCTTTTTTGTTCTATTTATACACATAAGTAGTAACATCTTTAAGAGTAGCACTTTAGCATTTTTTTTAACTTTAGCATTCTTAAGTAGAACACTAAATAGAAGATGGGTTATGATCTTAAAGTCAGTATTCAAGGAAAAAAAATACAATTCTCCTATTTTTCAGTATCTTGAGCAAAGGGAAAATGTGAATAACATGGTATGCAGCTGTGTATGGAAAAACTAAAAATGGAACTCTAACTTGGCCTTAAATTAGAAACACATCTGAGTTTTGTTAACAATTTGAGAGTTATATTAATTTGTTTCTTGTACTCCTTAATTGTGAGAGTGTGTTTAAGAAAAAGAGAGTCAGGATAAAGAAAGAGAAGAGGAGGAATATTAAAAAGAGAGGTAGAGAAAAAGTATATGACATATCAAAGCATAAAGTACAACTCTGTATCTCTTCCATCCTATCTCTACTAATGAATGAAAGTGAATATTCACCATGTTTGAACCTCTTGTGGTTGTCTTTAAGTGCTATTGAATTGAGTCCAATTCAAAACTGCCCTATGGACAAAGATAGAAAATCTTGCCTGATTCTGTGACTTCACTACAGACAATATATCTCCTCTCTCCTTATTGTTGGCACCAAGAGTGTTGATTGTGGATTCAAGTAAGATGAAATGGTTGATCATTTCAATCATCTCTCCATCTCTCCTGATGTTGCCTATCAGGCCAGTGATGAGAAAGTCTGCAATCAGAAACATTTCCAAGTCAATAAGGAGTAATGATATCAGTTTAAGGACTAAGGTGTGCCTGATTCAGGTCAAAGTCTTTCCAATCACAAGCTAGACAATGAGTAAGGATGACAGAAAAATTGATGTCTTTGAGATGTGGTGTTACGGAAGAGTACTGAATATCTATCTCATTAACTTCCAAAAGAACAAACAAATATGTCTTGAAGAAAGTGCAGTGAGAGTGCTCCTTGGAGGCAAAGATGATAAAGCTTTGTTTCTCATACTTTGGGTATGCTGCCTGGAGAGGGGCATCATGCTAAGAAAAGTGGATGGTCAGTGAAAGAAAGGAAGATCCTCAAATAGATTGACACTGTATCTGCTGCAAAGGGTTCGAGTACATCAGAAATTGTGAGGATGGTACAAAATAGGACAGGATTCAGATCTGTTGTTCATAGAGTCGTTTTGAGTCGTACTCAATATGATGGCACTTAACAACAACAACAATCCTGTAGCCTAATCTTGCATCAGTCTCACAATTTCTTCTGTGCCTAGGTCCATTGATGCAGTCACTATACCAGTCCATCTCAATGAAGATTTTCCTCTCTTTCTCTTTTTTCTGAGCATGACACAATTTTCCAAGAACTGGCTCCTACTTATAACATGCCCAAAGTATGCGAAGTCAAGTCTTATCAACCTTGTCTCAAAGGAACACGTTGGCTACACTTTTCCCAAACAGATTTGTCTGTTCTTTTTGGAGATCTTGGGTATATTCAATATCCTTTGCCAGGGTTGATGTTGTTGTTGTTGTTAAATTGATCCTGCTTTGACATGATAAATCTGAGAACAAGACAAATTTGATTGATTTTCCAGGATTGTGCAATTCTTAACTCGTGAATTGGAACGAAACATTGCAATTATGATCTATTATTCTCAAAGAAGGTTTTCCTTTCATCACAGTCATTCTTTAGCAAGACAACATTTGATTATTGAACAAAGAAATTATAATAGCACAATGAGTTCCTAGAAGAGGGACAGAGGTTATTATGAATTGTAATGAGCAGTAAATTGAAATATATTTGAAAAGAACAATGAAGCAAAGTAATTTGAAAAGAATTAAGAATACAGCTAAATAGAAATTTTGTTAATAGGAATAAAGCTAAGACAGTAAAGGAAGGTTTGCAATAGACTTTGCTATACATACCAGTTTAAGATATTTAGATTTTAAGCTATAAATAAAAATGAAATATTTTAGATAGAAGTAGAATTCAATAAGCAGGGTTTGGGGAAAAGTGATCTAGAATATGTTTCCTAAACATTTTTAAATTGTAAATTTAAATGACGTTTTCTTTCTTCACACAAAACTGTTAGTTTCTCATATTTATCATACAATAGATAGATGATAGATAGATAAATAGATAGATAGATAGATAGATAGATAGATAGATAGATATAGATACGATCTATCTTCAGTAACTCCCCAAATAGTTATTTGATGGAATTATTGTCTCATAAAGTTTAATGGATAAAAAGCTGATCCTTTATACTATAAAAAGGCTAATTAAGCTTGCTTGTTTGTGGTTTTTGTGTATTTTATTTGGGTCTATTCTAGCATTGTTCTCAAATAACTCTACAGTTGAGGGAATTTGTAGCAGATATTTCTAGGTCTCCACATTCAAATAACTTGTATATACATAAACTAAGGTTTAAATATATGTTTTGCTTTATTAAAAAAATAATTTTAGTGGTAAATAACATATATTAAATAGTGACCTTGAGACTGTGCTGTGCCAAATATTTTTTATAATATTAATTACATTTTATGATTATGTTAATTGTTATGTATCTTCACATGGACCACCAGTCAAGGCGACCCTATGAACAACAGCTCTGAACCTTGTCCCATCCTGAGCCATCTTTACCATTTCTACCCAGTGTCACAGTCACTGTATCATGACTGTGTAAGACTATAAATATCTATTAATATTCAACAATGAAATTAAATTCTTGTGTATAGCCTAGGCAATAGGAAGCTGAAATGGATTAGTATTGACTATTTTGAATCAGAAAATCCCAAGAGGACACTGTCAATGACAGATGTGTTGTTCTGTTGTATATAAGGCTGTTATGAGTTAAACTGACTGGATAGTTGTGATTTTGTGCCATGTAGTCACCTGCATCTCATAGGGACCCTATACACAATAGCTCTGGCCCTTGTCCTATGCTGAGTAGTCACACTGTCTCAAACACACCTGCCTCTCACTACCCTAGTTACTGTGTCAACCCACTCCTCTAGGGTCTTCCTCTCTGTGGTGTCCCTCCACCATGTCAAGTATAATGTCTTCCTCCAAGGACTGGTTCCTCCTGGCCACCTTCCCAAAGCATGTGAGATAGAGTCTCAAAATCCTTGCTTCCTGGGAGCATCTTAGACCCTCTCCAGGACAGACCTGTTTGTTCTCTAACAGTCCACGGTATGTTCAATACTCTTCTCAAGCACCACAACTCAAAGGCATTGATTCTTTTTTCTGTCATCCTTAGTCATTATCCAGCTCTCTGATGCATAGCAAGTAATTTCAAAGACCAAGACCTAGGTCAGGCACAACTTAGTATCTCGACTGACATCATTATCCTTCAGCACTCTGGAGAGGTCCCTGACACCAGATTTTCCCAATGCAATTCTTGTCTTTTGATTTCCTGACTGCTGGTGCCAAGAGTGTTGATTATGGACCCTAGCAAACTAACATTGTTAACAACTTCAATCTCTTCTTCATCTATCATGGTATCTAAGCTGACTTGATAGTACCTAACAACTAAAATACATAACCAACTATATTTTAAGTTCTGTTCAATTAGATTAATTTAGTATATAAATATTCATCCTAGAGAGGGTTAAATCCTAGGCAAGGATTCTGGGGCTTCGTCTGATATACTTTGGACATGTTGTAAGGAGAGACAGGTCTTTAGAGAGGGACATCATGCTGGGTAGAGTAGAGGGACAGTGCAAGAGGGGAAGACCCTCTATGAGGTGGATTGATTCAGTGACTGGGGTCATCAGGATGGGTGTGTCAGAGGCAATGCTACTGGCACAGGATAGAGCAGGGTTTAGGACTGTTGTACATAGGGTCGCTATGAGTCGCAAACGACTCAACGGCACACAACAACAACAAATATTATAAATTTATGGATACACCCAGTTCTGTAGAGTTCATTTCAACTCAGTAACTAATGCACCTGGTGTGTATCTACTTAAGCTTTTTTAAAGTATAGGGAAACATCTGGAATTAAAAACTATGGTTCAAATTGTGGGCTTATGATTGACTAACTGTACAACTAAACCTAGTTTTTTTAATCTACCAAATTAAGATAATAAATTCTTTAAATCATAGAGTTATAATAAATGGAGATGAGGTACAGCATCATTTTTTTTGTACATAACTGCTATCAACATGCCTATAATTACTGTTATAATAGGAAAGGAGTTACAACACTTTGAACTCAATATAGATCCTTTAACTCAAAGTATTATAAAACAGTAGCCTCAAAAAGGTGGCTTTACACAACGATCTTAGGAAAAATCAGGCAGGTTATTTAGACTTTTTAGTGGCTTATATCTCTATTTGTAGATTTTTTTAAAAAAATATATTAAAAAGTCTCTTAAATTTATTCAAATTCTGCTAGTCTCTCAGTCTTGAATTGAAACAATCCTAATTATGAACTATTTGTAATATATTGAAATGTAGCATCAATTTGGTACACAAAGCATTTAAATTGTGTGAGGATTCATTTAATCCTTTGAGCACCTGTTACCTTTGAGCGCCCATGGCCTACCTCCTTAGGATGATAGCATATGCTTAAATAAAATTGCAGAGCATTTCTCCCAATTAAAGCACTGTGTGTTTGTGTTTTGTTTTGTTTTTTTAATGAAGACAAAATATTGAATCCTTGAAAAAGAGTAACTATTTCATGAATAATCTAAAATTATTCACCTAAGATACACTTGCAAGTATGCTTTCACCATAGTGAAGGACCTATCAAACGTTTTCTCAATCAGAGAAATAGGAGGGAAAATGTTTTGTAGAAGGAAAATGTTCATTAGCACCTGCTCTTTAATTTATCTTTACAGCTCATATTAAATCACAACAGCACATTCTTTAACATTGCTCAAATTTAAGTTCTTACACTTTACCAGATATATTATAATTTTTCAAATATTAATAGGCTGTGAGGAAGTTCATTTCCTACTAAAATGTATTTCAGTAATTTGTCGGAAATAAATCCCAATCTGTTCACAGATAGTGAAGGAGAGTTAACAGTATTATCTGGATCTTATTTCCACTTCTCAGCTCAGTTTAATTGCAACAAATTCCATCATCCTTTCCAATTTGATTGTCCCTATCAAAGACTTTTGAATCACAATCCATGCCTTGGAGGAAAACCTTGCCTCAGTATAATTATCAGCAGTCATCCATGAAGCACAGCGTGTATTGTACAAATATTTGGACTGATCTTCTTTGTGCCAGGAACTTCAAACTGGTCTTGCTTCACACATGATTTGTCCTCTAAAAATATCAACAGACACCATTAACTTGACAATAGAGAAAAGGAAAAAAATTATTAGTTTCGGGTGGGTGGAAGGGAGTAGTGTTCAGGGTTTCAAAGAAAATTTTGAGCCATCACTATTTAGAGAAAAATAAAAAGGGTCAGAAGCAATGCAGATGCTTAATTCAACAACAGTTAAAGAAATATGGAAACAGGGAGAAGCAAGCAAAAAAGTATTGATTCTTCTTTCACAGAGTGTTGTGGGTATTGTTTTGGAGGAGGGTCCTTTTCTTGAAAGCTTAATGAGAGCAAAGGAAGTAATTCCAGTGACAATCAAACATTGTAACCTTTCTATGGGCCACCTATGAAGCCACACAAATTAGGAGTAAGAATTTTGTGCAAACTACTTCACTTCATTGCTTTTTTTTCTCAAATGCAGTAGAATGTTTTGACTAGACAGTTGCCATTGTCCATGCCAGCTCTAATTTCTAAGATTTGTATATCCATGGCTTTTTGGCTGTGATGACAATTTAGTCATCCAAACAGCAGATTAAATTAGCTATACCAATTTCTAAATAAGCAAGGCAATTATTTTGGCCCTATTTTAAACTGATTTTGTGACTCTATTTGTAAAACGATCATGTTAAGTTGTTGTTAAGTGCCGTCGAGTCACAGGCAACTCATAGCTACCCTATGAAGGAGAGTCGTCGACGCTTATACATATATTAAAATACAGAATTTTGTGCAGGTTCTGAGATATGGGTGGGGGAAATGAATTTGCAAGAGAACCACACAAAATTAAATTATATGAGTACATGACAATGAAATGGTGCTTAGTATTTGAAATACAACTTTGAAACTATCACTATTTACATGAAAGAATATATCAAAAACAGCAGTTGAAATAACAACAACAAAAAAGGCAAAATGTTTATTCTTCTCCAAAAACAAAACAAATAAACAGAAAAATATAATTTCTGTTTGTTCAACCAACAGCTTTTAGGTCATTCTAGGTGTTAATTATCTCCATAATTCTCAATCTTTTCCCTCATATATCCAGAAATATTTGATATAGCTGAATTTATTTGAAATAGATTTTGTTAAGAAAGACAAAATCATCTTACTAAAAGGGGGGGGGAAGGACATGATAAAAACTAGCTTTTTTTTAGTTTAGAAAATGCAAAAATATCTACAAAACTGAGAAAACTAGTAAGTTACACCAACATAGTTACAAAATACAAGCTCAATATACAAGAATCAATTTTATTTCTAGTAACAAAAAAATCAGGAAATTTTTCCTTAGAAAATATTTACAACATTGTTAAAATTGTTTATAATATGTCATCCTTAAGTTTTAACAACCCCAAAATATAAGCAGAATTGAAAATACAAAGCATAGTGAAATTAATTAAAGAAGACATTAAAAAAATGAATTTACTATGTCAAGTTCACTGCCAATAAGGATCAACTCATTAAAAGTCTTCCTTTAAAAAAAAATAAAAAATAAAAAAATAAAAGTCTTCCTTTGATTGGATTTCTGAGGTTATAAATCTATTTGAAGGATAATGCCCGTCTTTCTTCACAGAGTAGTTGGTAGATTGGGACTGCTGACCTTTAAGTTAGCATCGTGATATGTTACCAAATTTACATATATTAGAAAAATTTTTAATAGTAAATATGACTACCATTCAAATATATGCACCAATAACTAAAGCCAAAGAGCAGGAAATAGGAGATTTCTACCAACCTTTGCAGTCTGAAATCAACTGAACATGCAACCAAGAGTCATTAGCAATAATTGCTGGGCATAATTCAAAAGTTAAAAACAAGCAGGGAGCTCTGGTGGCCTAGTGGCAAGAAGCTGTGCTGCAATCCCAAAGGTGTGTGGTTTGAATTCACCAGATGTTCCATTAGAGAAGGAGGGGCAATATCCTCCAGTGCCATGTTGGATCTGATTCAATGGTACACAAAAAGGAAAAAAAAAAGGAAGAAGGACAAGGGGTGAGACATGGGCTTGATGACAGAAATTAAGCTGGAAATAGAATGATAGAAATTTCTACATTCAATGATTTATTCATTGTAAATACCTTTTATAAAAAACATAGAGACTATACACATTGACCTCACGTGATGGATTACATGGAAATCAAATTTATTACATCTGTGGAAAGAATCATTGAAGAAGTTGTGAAATATCAATAACAACTGTGAAAACTAGGCCAGGGGCTGACTTTTTAATAGACCAGCAACTGCTCACATGCAAGTTCAAACTGAAGCTAAAGAAAATTCAGACAAATCCATAAGAATCAAAATTTGACCGAAGTCTATCCCACCTAAACATAAACCATATCAAGAAAAGATTTGAGGCATTAAACACTAATGGACCAAGACTAGATGAGATTATATCAGGAATATCATCCATGAAGAAAGAGCAATGTATATGAACTTTGTAAGCAAACCAATATAAAATTAAAAGAAAAAAAGTTTAAAAAAATTCATGACCGGTGGTGTGGGTAGAAGGCACAGTGTGGCCAGAAGAGGCTCGGGCATCCACAGTACTTTGGTGGAAACACTGCTGTCTACCTACACCATGCAGGACCCATTAAGCTCAAGCAAAAGGAACCAGGGCAGCTCAAGACAGACAGAGATGCCATTTCTGAAAGAGAACAACAGGCTTCCAGGTTTGAAATTTAGGTACTTGGGGGGAGTGGGGGTTGGAGAACACTGCTGTCAGGCCAAGAAGAGAGCACAATTACACAGGTCCTTCATGAGACATTGCATACTCTGGATCACTATATAGTTGCAATAACTTAATATCTACTAAGAAAAGACTCATAGAAAGTCAAGAAAGCAACAGTCTGCCTCAGTCATCAAGAAACAAATAACACTTCTCCTAAAAAAGAAAACCCAATGAATACTCCCCCTTGATAGAAAAACAAAAGAAATATGTTGATATGGAGTTACTTAAACAGCTACAGAAGAAGATGCAAATGAAGGAAGAAATAAGTAAGAGAGCAACTATCCCAGAAATAACAATCCAGAAGAAATATAATAATGAGAAGCAACTTGAATAGCCGTGAAAGAAAATACAAAATGTATAGTATAGATAAACAGGTACAAGAACTTAAAGAATCATCACAAGACAGAGAGGGTACAGACAACACAGTACTGGAAATAACATAAAGCATGAAGATGCAATCCCGATTATTAAGACTAAAACGGCAGGAGTGCCCAACATGCTGGTAGGACAAGAAAGTAGAACTGAAGAGATGGAACAAAGAGTCAGTGAGCTGCAAGACAAGAGCCTCACTGGAAACATTTTAGAAGAAAAATCAGAGATGAGATGTAAAGAAAACTTTAGAATCATGTGGAATTACATCAAAAGGAACAACATACATATGACTGGAATTCCAGAACAGGGGAGTAACAGGGAAATCGCTGAGAAAAGTGTGGAAGAAGTACTAGAGGAAATGTTCCCTGGTATTTTGAACATCTGGAAAATCCATATTCAAGAAGCACAGAGAACACCAAATAGACTAGACTGAAAAAGAAAAACATCAAGACATATCATAGTTAAATTTTCCATATTAAAACATAAAGATAGAATTCTAAAAGCAGCATGAGAAAAACAAAGACTAGCTTACAATTAGATTATGTACTTATTTATCAACAGGAACCACGTGAGCTAGAAGACAATGGGATGACACATACTGAAAATTGAAAGAAAACAATTGCCAGCCAAGGATCATTTACTCAGCAAAGCTCTTCTTCAAATATGAAGAAGACATTAGATTACTTGAAGAAAAGAAGGAATTTAAGGAATTTGTGAAAACAAAACCAAAACTATAAGAAATTTTAAGCGAAGTCTTTCACATGGAGATGCCTAAGGAAAGTGGATGCACAGAAAAATGGCAATGGTTAGACCTGGTCTGAATATAATCATGCTTACTGTGAAGGGACTAAATATGCCAATTAAAAATACCAAAAGTAGCAAAATGGACCGAAAAAAATAAAACCCACCAACACCTACAAGAAATAAAGCTAAAAAGAAAAATAAAGAAGAGAAAGAGAGAGAAAATGAGATAGACAGACTCAAAACCAAAGGCAGGGGGGAAAAATATACCAAGAAAATGGCAACCTCAAAAAAATAGTAGTGGCAATAATAATCTCTGATAAAATAGACTTCAGAAAGAAAAGTATCATAAAGTATAAGGAAGGGCATTGCATACTGATTAAAGGCGAAATAGATTAAGAAGACATAACCTTGTGAGCAATAATACAAATTCACCATTTATGCACATAATTATAAACCTGAAAAGTATATAAAATAATGTTTAACAGAATTGAAGAAAGAAATAGACAGCACCACAGTAGTGGTAGGAGATTTCAACACACCGCTATCACCAAAGGATAGATCAACTCAAAAGAAACTCAACAAAGATGCAGAAAATCTAAATACTGTTGTTGTTAAGTGCCATCAAGTCATAGACAACTCATAACATTATGAACAAAAGACTCGAAAACTTGTATACCTTTCATCGTTTCTCTTAAGTTCATAGATTTTTCCAGAGGCAGGCTATTTCAGAAGTGGATGCCATTCCTGCTTCCAAGCCTATTTTAATCTAGGAGCTCCACCAAACACTGTCCATCACTGGTAATCATTATCACATTTGACACATCAGTGTCACAGTGTTTAACATCGCAGCAACCACGAGTTACCTCTGTACAGCACATTGACAGACCAGTACTATACCACTTAGAAGAATGTTTGACCAAAAGGAATTAAAACCAGGTTTGAGGGCTGCAGATTAAAATCACCTGCCTTTAGCTTGGTAGTATCACTTTCTATCCACTAGGCCAACAGAGCTCTCTCTATGACTCACAGGAATTTTATGAAGAACAGATCTAACCCTTGCCCCATCCTACACAATCCTCACAATCTGAGACACACCATCAGCCAATTTGACCTTGAGAAAGTATTCAGGGTAATTCACTGAAGTAAAACTCAATTATCTTTTTTCTCAAGTGCACATGGTATGTTCTTCAGAATCAATCACATATTAGGACACAAAGCAAGCCTCAACAAATTGAAATATTGAAATAATACAAAGTATCTTCTCAGCGCACAATGAGATAAAACTAGAAATTAAACACAGGAGGGCAAAGCTTACAAAACCACCTATTCGGACACTGAATGATTCTCTGATAGAACATGACTGGGTTATACAATAAATAAGGAATAAAATTTAAAAATCCCTTGAAACAAATGAAAATGAAAATACAATACCAAAACCTCTGGGATAGCTAAGTTAGTTCTCAGGGGTTCATAGCAATATGCACACAAATAAAAGAGGAAGAAAAAAGAAAAATCAATGATATAACGTGACACCTTCATTAACTAGAAAAAGAACAACTATCTAATCCTATAGCATCTAGAAGAAAAGAAATTATAAGGATATGAGCTGAAATCAATGAGATAGAAAACAGTAAAACAGCTGAAACTATCAATAAGACCAGAAGCTGGTTTTTCAAAAGGGTAAATAACCCTGATAGACCAATGACAAACTTAACAAAAGAAAAAAATAGAGAAAACACAGAAAACTCGATTAAGAAATTATAGAAGTAACATCACAACAGAATCAGATAAAATTAAATTGGTAATATTGGAATACTGTACTCAGATAAATTTTTTAAAAACCTAGAGGATAGACAAATTCCTTGCAACTCATGCCATACCCAGATTGTCAAGGACAGTTATAGAGCACAAGGGCAGACTCATCACAAAGGAAGAAATTGAACAAGGCATAAAAAGACTTCCCCTTAAGAAAAGTCCTGGACCATATGACTTCACAGCTGAATTCTACCAAACATTCAGAGAGGATCTACCACCAAGTCTACTTAAATTATTTTTTTTAATTATTTAAAGGAAAAAAGCCCAAAAACAAAAAAACCACTACACTCCCAGAGTCATTCTATGAAGCAAGCATAGTCCTAACATCAAAACTAGGTAAAGATATTACCAAGAACAGACCAATATCTCTAATGAATATACATGCAAAAATCCTTAACAAAATGATAGCCGATAGAATCTGAAAGCACATTAAAAAGAAAAATTCATCATCACCAAGTGGGATTCATAACATGCATGTAACTATGTTTCAGCATAAGAAAAACAATCAATGAATTTCACCATATTAATAAAGCAAATAACAAGAAACCTATGATCTTAGCAACTGATGCAGAAAAGGCATTTGACAAAATCCAACAACCCTTACTGATAAAAACAATCAGCAAAATTGGAACAGAAGGGCATTTTCTCAACATAGTGAAAAGTATATATGCAAAACCAAGAGCCAACATCATTCTCAATGGAGAGAGACTAAAAGCATTTTCCTTGCAAACAGGGACCAGACAAGGATACCCATTGTGACCACATCTTTTCAATATTATATTGGAACAGATTGCGAGGGCAATATGACAAGAGAAGAAAACAAATGGCATCCAGATCAGCAGAAATGGTAAAACTAGCACTATATGCAAATGATATGATAGTGTGCACAGAAAACGCCAGGGACTCAACCATAAAACTGTTAGAGCTAGTAGATCAATATAGTAGAGTGCCAGGATACAAGGTCAACATCCAAAAATCTGTGGGTTTAGCAAAGACAACTCAGAGAAGGAATCCAAGAAACCAATACCAATTACAAAGCCACCCAGAAATTGAGATACTTGGGAGTGAGCATAACTAGAGATACAAAATACCTAGTCAGAGAAAACATTTCCTGCGAGACACAAAAAAAGACCTAAAGAAACAGGAAAATGTACCCTGTTCATGGCTAGGAAGTCTCAATATTGTGAAAAGGACAATACTACCAAAAGCAATCTAAATGTCCAACACAATCCCAATCCAGATACCAAATTCGTTTTTCAAGATTGAAAGGAAAACTACCATGTTTATTTGGAGAAGAATGAGACCCCAAATAAGCAAAACACTTCTGAAGAAGAAGAAGAAGAAGAAGAAGAAGAAGAAGAAGAAGAAGGAGAAGAAGAAATAATGAAGTGGGAGGCACAGCACTCTCTGACTTCAAAATCTCCTATACAGCGGGAGTAACCAAAACAACAAGGTACTGGTACAATGACAGGCACGTAGACCAATGGAACAGAACTGAGAACACCAAAATGGGCCCATCTACCTATGGTCAACTGGTATTCCACAAGGAAAGAAAATCTATAAAGGAGAATTGACAACTTCTTCAACAAATGGTGCTGGCAAAACTGAACTGCTTCCTGCTGAAATAGAATCCACATCACATCAAAAACAAAAGTCAATGCAATGTATATTTGGACCCTGGGAGTAAAGCCCATAACCATAAAGCCCATCAGAGGAAAAAAAAAACAAAACCAAAAAAACAAACTGGGAGCAAGCTTTAGACAGCCTAGTCTATATTATAAAGACACTGCCAAATACAGCCAGAAATGCATAATCTAGAGAGGATAAAATTGATGAATGGGACCTTCTAAAGATTAAATCCCTGTGAACATCAGAAACTTTTCCCAACAGAGTAAAAAGAAAACCTACTGACTGGGAGAAAAGATTTGGCAATACCATTTCAGAAAAGGAACTCATACCAAAAGTTTAAATAATCCTTCAGTATCTTCACAAGGAAAAGACTGATAACACAACTATAAAATGGCCAAAAGATATAAAAAGACTTTTCACAAAGGAAGACATTCAAATGGCTGACAGACACATGAAGAAATGCTCAAAATCGTTGGCAATAATAGAGATGCAAATTAAAACCCACAATGAAATACCATCTCACTCCAGTAACAGTGGTAAAGTTTAACAGGACAGCAAGTAATAAATGTTAGAGAGGACGTGGTAAGATAGGAACGCTTATACACTGTTGTTGGGATTGTAAAATCATACCACCTGAAGGGATTTTGGTGCTTCCTCAAAAGCTCAACATAAAAATTCCGTATGACCCAGCTATTTCACTGCTTGAAATGTGCTCTGAGAGAATGAGAATTGAGGTACAGAGACTTGTACACCATGTTCATAACAGCATTACTAACCATAGGAAGAACAAAGAAACAGCCCAAATGTCCAACCACAATGAAATGAAATGAGAAATTATTGTACATTCACACAGTTGAATACTATGCAGCACAGAGGAGCAATGATTTTGTAAATTATTACCTTACTTGGGAGGAACTGGAGAGCATTATGCTAAGTGAACTAACTAAGCCCCGTAAGGACAAATACTGTATGAAACCATTATTTTAGAATGAGTATGATCTCCTTCATAGGGTCACTGAGTCGCCTGTGACTCGAGGGCACCTAACAACAAAAACAACATGAGGATCCAAGGGGGGTAGGGAGGGAGTAGAGGTGTGAGCCTGGGACGGGGTGGAGGTCTGTTAATCATAGGGTTGCACAATTTGATGGGTTAGGTCTGGTGAAGGAAATGGGAAAATACTGTGTGAAAACCAATATATACAAACTTTGTAAATAAACCAGTACAGAATAAAAATTAAAGAAATAAATACGTAAAGTGACATTCTTGCTTTTTGGAACTAAAAAAAAAGTCATTACAAAAACAGAGGAGGAAGAAAGACCAGAGTGGAAGTCAGAAGAGATTTTGCATATTGCGCTAGAATGGTAAGAAGCAAAAAAAAAAAAAAAAAAGGAAGAAATCAGGAAGTTAAAGAGTTGAATAGATTTCAAAGGACAGCTCATGAAGACAAAGTTAAGTATTATAACATTTTCAAAGAGCTGGAGTCAGAACTAAAAGGAAACAACTGGCTCATTTTTCAAAACTGAAAGAACTGAAGAACAATTTCAAGCCTTGAGTTAGAATAGGTAAAGATGCTATGGGCAAACTGATCCAGGAAGAATGAAAAGATCGAAGGAATACACAGAGTCACAGTATCAAAAGGAATTGGCTGACATGAAACCATTTCAGGAAGCTGTTGTTGATTGGCATCAAATCAAGCATGACTCATAGCGACCCTCTGAACAAAAGACATGAAGCCTTTCTATAACTATCACCTTTTATCAAATTTCATACAGTTTCCAGAGGAACCTAATCATGTTGTTTAGAAAGTAGATGCCACTCCTACTTCCAAACCTGTCTTAAACTGGGAGCTTCACCAAACACTGTCCATCATGGGTAACTGTTCTGGAGTTAGACGACCCAATGGCACAAGGTTCAGCACCACAGCAATCCCAGGTTACCTCAGTACAGCATATTGACAGTGCTGTACCACTTAGAATATGAGGTTTAAATAAAAAACTACAAATACAGTATGTTTTTGTTGTTATGTGTATGCATTTTGTTGTCATGTGTTTTTCAGGAAATAGTATATGATGAAAACCCAATGGTAATAAAGAAAGAAGTTCAAGCTACTCTGAAGGAATTGGCAAAATAAGGCAGCATGAATTGATGGAATATCAATTAACATTATTTCAACAAATAAATGCAGGACTGCAGGTGCTGACCAGGTTATGCCAAGAAATCTTGAGGCCAACTAACTGGAAGATATCTGTATTTCTTCTCATTTCCGAATGGTGAAACAAGAGAATGTGGAGATTATCAATCAATATCATACATGCAAGCAAAATCTTGATAAAATTTAATCTAAAACCAGCTAAAACAGTACATCAACAAAAAAACCTGCCAGAAGTACAAGCTATGTTTAGAAGAGGCCCTGGCACTAGAGATATCATTGCTGATGTCAGATGGATCTTGGCTGAAAGGGAAGAAAGAGTACCTGAAGGATGTCTATTTGTGTTTTTATTGACTGTGGAAAGGCACTTAACTGTGTGTATCATAAAAAACTGTGGCTAATATTGAGAAGAATGGGAATCCTGGAACACTTGTTTGTGCTTATGTGAGACCTATACATAGGCAAGGAAGCCGAACAGAGCAAGGAACATTGCAAGTTTCAAAATCAAGAAATTAGTGCATCCTAGATGTATCTTTTCTCCGTACCTTTTCAACTTATATGCGGAACAGATATTTTAAGAGTCAACCTAATTTGCATCTTTGGTTGGGTATTTTAATCAAAACCAGTGCCGTCTATACTATTAAGTTTTAGCTTTTAGCTTATAGGATATCAGTAAATCACTTGGCAAACATTCTATTTTATGGATGTAATGTATATTGAGACACATCCTGTTGCACCAGTTGCTTCTGGGGTCACCTCCTGAATAAGCTTCATGTTGAATACAGGTGTGTTTACTCAAAAAAAAAAAAAAAGAGTCTGAACACTATAAAGAAGAATGTGGCATCAGGATTGGAGGAAGACTCATCAACAACATGGGTTATGCAGATGACACAACCTTGCTCACTAACACTAAGGAGGACTTAGAGAATTTGTTGCAGAAGATCAAGGACTGTAGCCTGCAGTTTGGATTTTATTTTCTTTATCTCAAGTAAACAAAGATCCTTATCAGTAGGCCAATAGATAGGATCATGATAGATGGTTAATAGATTGAGGTTGCTAACAATTTCATCTTACTCACATAAGAAGCAATATTCTTGGCACCAGCAGTCAAAACCTCAAAAGACAAGTTGCACTGAAAAAAAAAAAATCTGTTGTTAAGAACATCTCTGCCATGCCAAATAGCAATGTGTCACTCTAAATACTAAGGTGCACGAATCCGGGACCATGGTCTTCTCAGTTGTTCACTACATATTTTAGATCTGAAAAATGAATAAAGATTACAGAAGAAAAAAAAGATTCCTTTGAGTTGTGGTGCTGGGAAAGAGTGCTGAACATACCATGTATGCCGAGAGAATGAATATATCTCTCCTGGAGAAGGAAAAAAATAGGTTGATTCTTGGAGACAATGACTTTGAAACTCTGTCTTCCATATTTTGGACATATTTCCAGGAGGGACCAATCCTTGGAGAAGGACATCATGCTTAGGTGAGTAGCGGGTCAGTGCAAGAGAGTAAGATCCTAAAAGAGTTTAATTGACACAGTGACGATGGCTATGAGGTCAGGTATGTCAGAGACTGCAAGATTGGCTCAGTATTGGTCAAGATTGAGAACCGTTGATCATACTGTTGCTATGAGTCATAGTCTACGCAAAGGCATGTTGTTATTGTTGTTATGTGCTGTCGAGTCGCCTGCGACTCATAGCGACTAAACTCCGTTCTGTCCTGTGCCAATTGCACTGTCTCTGACACTCCCATCCCAATTACCCCAGTCACTGAATCAATCCGCCTCATAGAGGGCCTTCCTCTCCTGCGCTGTCCCTCCACCCTCCCAAGCATGATGTCCCTCTTCAAGGACCGGTCTCTCCTCACAACATGTCCAAAGTATGTTAGACGGAGCCTCAGAATCCTTGCCTCCAAGGAGCCACCCGGTTTAACCCTTTTCAGGACAAATCTGTTTGTTTTCCTAGCAGTCCATGGTATTCTCAATACTCTTCTCCAGCACCACAGCTCAAAGGCATCAATTCTCCTTCTATCCTCTTTGGTCATTGCCCAACTCTCTGATGCATAACAAGTGATTGGGAAGACCAAAGCCTGTAGGCATATAACAACAAAAAGGTACATAATAACAACAAGGCACTAAGATATCAAATATCAACAACCTAATCTACACACTTAGCATGATTAGAATAAAAACCAAGAGGTCTATTTTTGTAGAAGGTGAAAACTACATTTTAAGCCAATATGAAAATATAAAATAGCTAAAATCAACATAAAAAAAGAAAAGTAATAAAATTATTGTATTGAAACTCTCAGACTTCAAGGCTATTATAAAAGCTACAGAAATCAAGACAGTCTAGTATTGGTATAGGACAAGAATTGGATTAATGGAGCAGAAAAATACCTAGAAATAGATTAACACATATATCATCAATTGATTTCTGACAAAGAAGTCCTAGTAGTTCAATAGTGAGAGTCTTGTCAACAAATAGTGTGTAGTAACAGGATAAATACATAAAGAGGAGGGATTAGGGTCTCAATATTTGAGGCTTTCATATTGACATACGGACAATAGTTCCAAATACTTGTAGCTACAAGTAGTGAGGAAAATTGAGCAGCTGAATTTACTAATGCCTTCTTCATCTTCTTGTTACAACAAAATCCATGAAAGCTGGAAACTGTGTGATGTAGAAGCCTGTCAGAGATTAGAACTCGAATATTTTCCACTAAAACTAGCATCAGAAAAGTAGTAAAGCAGTGCCCTACGGAAGGCAGGAGACTTGTGAAATCCAGAGTTGCGGGAAAAACAAGACAATTCAGTGAGAATCTGCTGTCAAAAGTTCACTGCCTTTTCTTGCATAGGAAATCAAAACGAATTAATGGAGAAGAACAAAAGCAAGCATGCCCTATATAGACTAAATATTAAGGTTGATATTTGTAGCAAAATAAATTCTTTTTCTGTCTGTTAACAAAGAAACTAATCCCACTAAGTGTGTATTTAGTCAATGAAAATTATGGGCTCCTAATGTTAGTGAATTAATAAATTTTAAAGTGACTATAATCAAGGCTATGACTTTATCAATTTGTATGTTCCAAATTCATCAACCATTAGGGAAAATGTTTGAAATGTTCACTATCAAATATTTACCTTACTCTCTTCAACATAAGAACCATTGCTATTTATACTCTTATGAATGTGAGTAATAAATTATAAAAATTGATGTGGGGTCAAAGCGTAATCATAACACTGGCTAACTCTAATGTAAAGAATTAAAGTTGTTCTCTTCAGAATTAATAGTGGAAGTGCTTGTTACTGGAAACCCTTTGCATACTTGCACAGAATAGTGACCAACTGCAGAGTTCCTGGAATGGAGTTTGGCCACTCCCTCACTCACTGTCATTAGGTTGATGTAGACTTACAATAATCCTCTATCCAGTTGGAGGATGTAAGTCTTAAGTGGAACTTCCCCTCTTTCTTCTAAGGAGCCATAGAAGCTGTTTGAATTAATGGTGACTCTTAGCTTTATTGTTAGCAGCACAATACACTATGAACCATGGCTCACAGTGAATAAATTATCACATTGTGGACAAGCTGGCCATCAGTCCTTAGTGACCTTATGCACAAGAGGAAGAAATAGCAGATACCAATTGCATCATTGTGTTCTATGGAACGATTATTGTTTATTTATTTAGAAATAAATTTCTAAATTTGTATTTCTAGTCCATCTTAATCTTAACGTTTTCTTGAAACTTGTTCAGCATCAGGTAACTGTTTTTGTTAGGTGTGTCAAATTGACTACAATTCATGGTGACCCTATGAACAGTAGATCAGAACCTTGCACTATCCTGTGGCATTATTTCCATCTTGACCATGCGAAAGCATCACAGCAACACTCCAGACTCCACTGGTACACTAGTAATAACTAGTGACTGGGAAGCATATGCTGGTTTCCCACAAGGAAGGCAAGAATTCTGTCACTGAACTGCCAACACTCTCCTAATTACTAAGTAAATGCATATATTAAAAAGAAACCTAGAGAAGGGATGGGAGCAGAAACATGAGGATGGGCAGGGGGAAATCATAGGGTCACACAATTCAGTAGGTGAAAGGAGGAGGTAGAGGAAATGAAAAGAATCCAGTGAAGATCTGGAAAGACATGGTAATGGCGGGCATAGTTAAATGCTGATTAATTATATATTACACAATGAGAATGCTTGCATGAAACACAAAGTGAGAGGATAGTGTGAAGCACAATGTATACGAACTTGGTAAGCAAACCAGTATAAAAGAATTTTTTTAAAAAAGAAACCTAGACCAATAAGTTAAGTTAAATGAGGACTTGATGAGATGAGGTTATTATGTAAGACATAGGTTAAAAGTAATTTAATTATAAAAAAAATACAATGTATAGAAATGATTGTGCAAAAGAAAAAGTAAATGAATGAAAAAATGTCTACAAATGATTGTATAAGTAACAATGATTGTACAAGACACAATGTAAATAAAACAATGATGATGTCTATAAACGTCTGCATATAAACCAATTTTTAAAAAGAACTCTAGGAGGTAAAGCCAGAAGACTCAATACCATTGAAAACTAGGTCATCTTAAGATTTTATTTCTTTCTTCACATATAAATTAAATACAATAATTCTACCTTCACAATAACGCACAGAAATCAGAATAAATCTCAGATGAAAAGCATTTTAAAGCTGAGATGGAAATATAAGCTAATCCTTTTTAGGCTAACAGAAAAATCCACATTTTTTTAGTACTTCAAAGCAAAGAGCCAATAGAAATGTCATTTAGTGGAAACATCAAGAGATCAAAAGGAAATTGGTGCTTATAAAAAACATCTCCTTCACAGATATTAAAGAATACACTGCTCTTCGAATGTAATCTTCACACAGACAATGGAAAAAATTGACAAAGAAGTAACAATAGCTCTTTTATATCTTAGATTTATTGTACTAAATTAACCCAAGATTGTTTTCTGCTTCTTTGGAAAGACAGATTCTGTAAGAAACAAGCTCGTAACAAATGGTGGAACAATCTTGGTGTTTTTATGCAAACAAACAAAAAACCCAAAGCAATTGTGAAAGGAAACCAGAGGAAATAACTTCTCTATTTTCTTTATTTTAGGTCAGCCCATTTGGAAGCAAGTCACAGCATTTTGACACAGGCCTAATAATATCACCCGCTGAGACTGCCAGAATGAGAAAAGCTAGTTTGCACTATAAATACCCACATTTGCTTTTCTTTATATGCCCAATGCTCCCAGAACTAGATCATTTACTACTAGCAGCAAGCCAAACCAAAGCCATTGCCATCTAGTTGCTTTCAATCACAACTAATGAGGCTGTCTAATGGCCTACCGGTAAGGAATTGTAGTGTCAATCCAAAGGCATACGGTTCGAATCTGCAAGCTGCTCCATGAGAGAAAGATGGGAAATCAACTCCCTTGTAATTTACAGCATCTGATAACCCATTGGAAGGTCAGCAATAAGTCAGTGTCAACTCCACAGTACACAACATTATAAAACTATCTTTCCTATGTTACCCACTAATTCATCTCTAAACCATTCACTGAATGGATTAGAGTTTGTTGTTGCTAGATGCCACTGAGTCAAGTATGATCCATATCAACTCTATGAACAGGTCTGAACCCTGTTTTATCCAGTGCCCTCCTCATAATAATCTCTGACACACTTGAGACTTTTGCTGCAGTTACTGTGTCAGTCTGTCTGGTTGAAGGCATTCCCCTCTTTTGCTGACTTTCCACTTTTCCAAGAATGGTTCCTCTCTCCAAAGAAGATCCTGTTTAGGCAACATGCTTAAAATATATGAGATGAAGCTTTGTCATCTTTGTCTCAAAGGATTTTTCTGGCTGCACCTTCTCCAAGACATGGGCGATTTAGGACTCTTCTCCAACACCAGAACTCAAAGACATCAAACTTTTTCTTCATCCTTATTCATTGTCCAGTTCTCGGATGCATAGCAAATGATTGTAAAGACCATGGCCTTACTCAGGCACACGTTAGTCTTCAAACTAACATCATTGCTCCTCAATAATTTGGGGAGGTCCCTGACTGCAGACTCCTGGCTGCAGTACAATAGGTCTCCTGATCTTCTAATGGCTAATACCAGCAGTGTAGATTGTGGACCCAAGTAAAATGGAGTTATTGACAATTTCAATCTTTTCTGCTTCTATCATGATGTTACCTATTGGTCCAGTTTTAAGGATGCTGAGAAGCAATCCACATTGAGGTTTTAGTCTTTGATCTTCTACAGCAAGTGATTCAAGTCCTTCTCACTTAAAAGCAAGCAAGGTTGTGTCATCTGTATAATGCAGGTTATTGATGAGTCCTCCTCTGATCTTGATGACACTTTCTTTTTCACATTCTTTTTCTTTGAATAGGTTTGGAAAAAGGATACACCACCAACACTGATGCATACCTTTTTTTAGATTTTAAAGTTTGTGGTGTTCCCTTGCTCTGTTCACTTAACAGCCTTTTTAGTTACACTTTACTTATCTCCTTGCTGCAGGTAATACACTTCTTCGACAGTTACTGATGGACATAAACATGGAATGATCTCAATAATTATTTTCTAATGAATAAGAATTTGGTGTTTTTTTGTTAAAGAAATTCTTTAAAGTCCTTTGTTCCTCCAGACTACATTTATTATTGTTGTTGTATAAAGCCAAGAGTACTGTGCCAGCCTATCTCATCAAAAGTCTCTTATGCTCACATCAACCATAGACTTTACCAAGGAAACAAGTCATGTGTTATGGACTGAATTATGTTCCCTGAGAGTATGTGAAATGTGGCATCAGGATTTGGAGGAAGCTTATCAACAATGTGCAATATGCAGATGACACAACAATGCTTGTGAAAACTGAGGAAGACCAGAATTGATTGAAACAGAAGGTCGAGGACTATAGCCTTCAACATGGATGGAAGCTCAACATCAAGAAAACAAGATTCTCACCACTGGGCCGATTGGCAATAGCATGATAGACATCAGAGATTGAGATTGATAGCAGCTTTAGTTTGCTTGGCTCCATACTCAACACTGTTGGTACCAGCAGCCAGGATATCAAAAGGTGAATCGCATTGGGAAAGTCTGCTGTCAGGGACATCTCCAGAGTACTGAAGTCCAGTGATATCAGTCTGGAGATAAGGTTTGCCTGATCCAGGCCATGGTTTTTGCAATTACATACTGTGCATCAGAAATCTTGACAATGACTTGGGATGATAGAAGGAGATTTGATATCTTTGTGTTGTGGTACTGAAAAGTGTATTTGAATACACCATGCTCTGCTAGGAGAACAAACAGGTTCATCCTGGAGAGGGTAAAACCAAGCTGCTCCTTGGAGTCAAGGATGCTGGAGATCCTTCTGACACACTTTGGACATGCTGAAAAGAGGGACCAGCCATTGGAGGACATTATGCTTTAGAGAGTGGTGGGACAGCACAAGATAGGAAGACTCTCAATGAGATGAATTGACTCAGTGGCCATCTGACATACTCCAGGCATGCTGCAAATTTGAAACGCATTCACACAGCAACATATGACAGCCACCAGAGTAAAGCAAACTGGCACATAAGTAGGAGTAGTAGGATGCATTTAGTCTCAAGTGAACTGAACTCTTTATTTTTCATGTTATTGACTCTTTTGCAGCAATATTTATCTTCATGTTTCTTGGATTTGTGGTTTACAAAAAATCATGTTAGTGGGAAAGTCTTTACTATTTTTGCTTCTGTATTTCCATTGCTCTCCACTTATGTTTACAAATAGTTTCCTTGATACCCTCCTAAAGCGCAAAAGAGCAGGTGTGTGTAGTGTGAACAATTTGTGCTTGATTTATAACATAAGGCCAGGTAGTTTACTTGGAAAAGATAATAGCAAAAATGAAAACCAAAATAAAAACAAGTGAAGCAGTTTTTCTATTCTGTATATCACAGAGTTTCCAGGGTTTGTAATCCAGTTGAATAAAATTCATGTAGGTGTCTGTGGAAGACAGAACTGGACCCTACTTAACAAATGGTTAACTCACTACTAGCTGAAAGATTGGCAGTTGGAAACCATTCAGCCTTTGACGACAAGTCTGACAATCTGTTTCGAAAGAGTCACAACCTTGAAATCCCTATGAAGAAATTCTCATCTGCTGCATGGATGGGGTGACCCTGAGACAGATCTGACTCCATGGCAACTAACGATAATGTCATACACCAACAGAACTTTTTTTACTCCTTTCTAATTTCTATTCTTTTCATTTAGTATATTGTGTAAGTGGTTTAACACAGTGTGGAGCAATCAGACCATATTTTTTTTCCCTTTGTTTCTTTAATGGAGATACTGCACTAGCAGATGCGTTGGTTTTGTTTTTACTGTTGTTAGGTTTCACCAGGTGGTCTCTGATTCACAGTGACCATAGAAAAACAGAACAAGAGCTAGCCCAATTCTGAAGCATCCTCACAATTTCTGGTGTGCTTAAACTTTTATTTGAAATAATTATGCCAATTCTCATCCTTGAGGGTCTTCATCTTTTTCCCTGACTCCACTTTTCCAAGTGTGATGCCTTTCTCCAGGAACTGGTCCCTTCTGATAATATGCACAAAGTATATTAGATAAAATATTGGCATTCTTGCTTCTAAGGAGCACTCTGGTTTCACTTTTCCCAAGACAGATTTGTTTATTATTTTTGACATATCATGATATATTAAGTATTCTTTGCCAGAACTGCTATTCAAATGTATCAACTCTTCTTTGCTCTTCCTTATTCACAGTCTAATTTTCAAATACATTCGAAAAGACCATGGCATGAATCCTATATACTTTGATCTTTTTTAAGAGATGTTCTTACTTAGCAAGACATCCTGATAACAGATTTGTCTATTTAAATATGTCATGTATGGTGCAACCACTGTGGAAGGCAGTATGGCGCTTTCTCAAAAAGTTGCAAATAGAGATACCATTTGACCCAGCAATTCCACTACTGGGAATAGACCCCAAAGAGACCATAACTGCCACACAGGCAGATATATGCACACCCATATTTATCACTGCTTTGTTCACAATTCCAAGGAGCTGGAAACAACCTAAGTGCCCATCAACAAACGAATGGATAGAGAAGCTGTGGTATATTCACGCAATAAATACTATGCTGAATTGAAAAACAAAGAACTCATGCATTATTATTCAAAATGGGTGACCCTGGAGGACATTATGCTGAGTGAAGTGTCTCAGTCACAAAAGGACAAATATGACATAGTGTCACTGTTGTAAAACAGGACTGACATCGAGGTTGGGGGGAGACTGAGAAAGATGGGATAAATAATGTATACTGCATTGAAACAGATGAGGGAGAAAACTGTTTAAAAGGGATATGTGATTAGGTATTTTTGTCATGACAGGAGTCCAGAGCAAAGGCTGCATAGTGGAGTGGACCTGGTTGGAGGGATTGCAAAACAATGAAAGAATTTTTCTTTTACTTTTCCAAGAGGGGAGTGTACTGGGGAGGAGGGGTGGGCAGGGAGAAAAGTACAACAATGAATGAATAGAAATCCAAAGTCTCAGTAAATTTTCATTGATATTAATAATAAAAAAGTTTTTTTTCAAAAAAGATGCCATTTAATTTCTTGATTGTGAATTCAAGAAAAATTAAATTCTTCACAATTTCAGCCTTTTCTGTATCTATCATGATACTGTCTATTGACCTAAATGAGAGAAATTCACTTTTATTTATATTGAGAGGTAATCCACACCAAAGGCTTACAGTTTCTTTGAGTTTCACCAACATGTGCTTCAAAGTTTTGTTTTCTGCAAACATGGTTGTATTACAAGCTGATAATGAGTCTTCCTCCAATCCTAAAGCCACATTCTTCTTCATACACTCCAATGTGGGGATTATTTACTCAGCAGACAGGATGAAAAGATACAATCTTGAACAAATTTTCATGATGTCAAACCATATGGGATTCCCTTGACCTGTGTGAAAGACTGTTTCTTGGTCTATTACAATTAAGTGTTCTGGAATACCCATTCTTCCCAATGCTATCAATAATTTTTTATGACCCATACAGTCAAACGACTTTATATAATCAACAAAATATAAGTAAATATCTATCTACCTATCAATCATCTATAGCTATAGAGACAGCGATTAGATGGTAGGTAGGTAGGTAGGTAGGTAGGTAGGTAGGTAGGTAGGTAGGTAGATAGATAGGTAGATAGATAGATAGATAGATAGATAGATAGAGACAGACATAGATGAAGGGGACAGATTCTAAAGACTGGAGATAATACTTACTAGGAACCTCAGTACTCAAAACACAGTTATGAATGTGAAAATTTTCTTTCATATAAGTTTGTTGCTAAAGAAATTGGCAAACTACAAACTTCATTGATCCCAGATTTTATAAAAGAAAAGAAAATTCATAAAAGTCTGTTCTCTTTAGACTAAGAATAAAGAAAGGCATATCAGAAAGACAGAAACTGAAATAAAATCCAAATTAAATCTTTAAAAGTTCTACTACTTTCTTTAAAAAACTATTTCTATTTCCCTAGAGGGACATTATGCTTGGGAGGATGGAAGGACGGCACAGGAGGGGAAGGCCCTCTATGAGATGGATTGATTCCATGACTGGGGTAATCAGGATAGGTGTGTCAGAGGCGGTGTGGTTGGCACAGGATAGAGCAGGGTTTAGGGCTGTTGTACATAGGGTCGCTATGAGTTGCAAACGACTCGACGGCAGATAACAACAACAAGTTACCTAGTAAGAAGCTGCCTTGCAAACCCAAAGGCAAATGGTTCAAATTGACTAGCTCATCTGTAGAAGAAGGATGAGTAATTGCCTCCTATGCAATTTACTGTCTCTTAAAATCTGTTGGAGGGGCAGTAAGCTATGAGTTGGTTCTGACTCAATGGCATACAACCACGACCATATTAATGTGTATATTTTTTTGTCTTTTTTAAAATGCTGTGTTTTCATAGGAAGAAAATAAAAAATAATTAAACATTCTATGTGGAGGCAATACAAGTCTTGGAAAGAAAATCCATATTCAGACTATTTTTCTCAATATTGTATTAAAATAATCAATTTCTATATTTGCTGATTGATAAGTCAAAGTAAAATTAAAATATTTTGTAAAAATAAACAAAATTGAAACATAAAGAAAGAGCTACTGGAATTTCAAAATCCATTTCAATGAGTTTTGGGAAGTTTTATTTCAGCCTCTCAAGGTTAGAAGTCTATATTCTCTACTCATCCTCTGGTGTTATGAATGGAGGTAGAACCACAGCTTTTTCTGTGGTGTTCAAGAAAATAGAGAATTTTCTTTAGGTTTCTGTTCTTATAGGTGTTCTTTTACCAATAAATGCAATTTAGTCCAAGCATTAATATTTATTCTGCTATAGATTGGATTTCTGCCCTCCCAAAAAGAAATGTTGTAAATTATAACCTCTATTTCTTGGGAAATATCATCATACTGGGAAAGGTAGGGAGTCAGAGAAAGAGAGGAAACCCCCAAGATGGATTGATAGCATGACTATAACAATTGTTGTTAATGTTGTTGTTAGGTGCCATTGAATTGAGTATCACTCACAGCAAGCCTATGAACAACAGATCTGAACCCTGTCCTATCTTGAGTCAATCTCACATTCTCTCACATATTCAAGCCCATTACTCTAATCTCCATTTCAACTCACCTGGTTCAGAGTCTTCCATTTGTTCCCCACCTTTGCTGGCATGATATCCTTCTCCAAGGAATAGTCTCTCATAGCAACATGCAAAAATGTGCAAGATGAAGCTTCACCATACTTGCCTCCAAGGAGAACTCGGTGCATTTTCTCTGAGACATATCTATTTGTTCTTTTGGTAATCCACAGGACAGTAGGTACTTTTCTCCAACAGTTCAAAGGCATCAATTTTTCTTCTGTTAATCTTATTTATTGTCCAATGATGAGCAAGTTATTAAAAGGACTATGGCCTGAATCAAGTGTACCTTACTTGTCAAACTATGTTGCTGCTCCTCAGTAATTTGGAGAGGTCCCTAACTGCAGACATTCCCAGTTTTATACTTCTCTTGATCTCCTGCCTACTGGCACCAACTGTATTGATTTTGGATCAAAGTAAGATGAAGTTGTTGACAGTTCCAATCATATCTCCATCTACTCTTATGTCACCTATCCATTAGTGGTGAGAATTTTGTTTTCTTGACATTAAGATGCAATCCATATTGAAGACTGCAGTCTTTGATCTTCTGTAGCAAGTGGTTTAAGTTAAGTCTGCCACACTTAAAGTTGTGTCATCTGGATAATGAAGGTTATTAATGAGTATTTCTCCAATCCTGGTGCCACATTCTTCATAGAGTTTAAATTCTTGATTAATTTACTGATTGAATACATATGGTGAAAGGCTACAACCCTGACCTTTCTTAATTTTAAACCATGTAGTGTTTCCTTGCTCTGTTTACACATGGCTTCTTGATCTAGATATAGGTTTCATACAAGCACAATTAAATGTTCTAGGATTCCAGTTTTATTAATGTCAGCTACAATTTGTTAAAAGCCACAAGTCCAATGCCTTTGCATAATAAAGAAATTAAAAATAAATATTCTATTGGTATTCTTTACTTTTAGCCAGGTTCTAGCTGACATCAGCAATGATATCTCTGGTGCTATGGCCTCTTCTAAATTCTTCTTGAACTTCCGGCAGTTCCCTTTCTATGCTCTGTTCTAGATATTTTTGAATGATCTTCAGCGGTATTTTGCTTGCCTGGGATATTAATTATACTATTTGATAGTTTCCACATTGTGTTGAATCACCTCTCTTGGGAGTTGGAAAATGTATGGATCTCTTTCAGCTGATCTAGGCAACTGTTCTCCGTATTTTCTGGCCTAGATGTACTGAAAATCAATGATGTCAGTCCAGAAAGCTGGACAATGACTAGGGGTGATAGAAGGAGAATGGATGCGTTTGAGCTGTGGTACTGGAGAAGAGTATAGAAGATACCATGGACTGTTTAGGAGAACAAACAAGTTCATCCCAGAGAGGGTAAAGCCAGGCTACTCCTTGGAGGCAAAGATTCTAAAGCTTGGTCTGACATACTTTGTACATGTTGCAAGGATTCCTTGGAGAAGGGTGTCATATTTGGGAAGATCCTCAATGGGATGGATTTATAACATTACTGGGTAATGGGGGTAGGTGTTTCAGAGACAATAAGATTGGCCCAGGATAGAGTAGGGTTTAGGGCTGTTGTACATAAGGTCACTATGAGTCACAGGCAACTCGAAAGCACATAACAACAACAGATTGGTGCTCAAGTTCCATCTGTCATTGAACATTTCTATTGATATTCCATCAATTCTTGGAGTCTTTTTTTGTGGTCAATGCCTTAATTGCATCTTAAATTTCAGTGTCAGCCAGTTCTTTTTGGTACATGGTGATTTTCTGTATTCTTTCCAATTTCTTTTGATACTTACTGGATCACTCAAGATTTTGCCCAATATTATCTCTTAAGTATTATAACTTGAGGCTTGAATTTGTTTTTCATCTCTTTAAGTTGGAGAAATGCCAAGCAAGTTCTTCTCTTGCTATTCTTTGAATTCTAGGTCTGCACATTTCATTATAGTACTTTGTCTTCTCAAGCTACCTTTTGAAATCTGTCTAGGTTGTTTTCTTCACTAACTCCTCTTTGTTTTGCCTTATTAATGTTCTAGTGCAGTTTTCAGGGTCTTTTTTGAAATTCACTTTCTTTTTTCTCTTCCTCCTCTGTCTTTGTAGTGATCTTTTTCTCTCTTTGTGATGGTATCTTTGATTTCATCCCACCACTCATCTGGTCTTCAATCACTCACATTCAATACTACAAACCTAATCTTATGTGTTTTATAAATTCAGGTGGAATAGACTCAAGATCATATATTTTGTTTCTCATTGACTTTTTTTAATTTTATTTAGCTTCAGTTGGAATTTACACATCAATAATTGATGTTCTGTTCCATAGTCAGCAGCTGGCTTGGTTTTGACTGCTAATATTGAACTTTTCCAACGATTCTTTCTATGGATGTCATCAATCTGATTTCTATGCAGTTCATCTGGTGATGTCCATGAGTAAAGTCTCCATGTATCTTTTTAAGAAAGGTATCTGTGATAAATAAATCATTGAATGTACAAAATTTAACCATTTCATTTCAAGTTTTGTTTCTGTCACTAAGTCCATACTCTCCAACTACCCTTCCTTCTTCATTGTTACTAACTTTTGCATTTTAGGTCACCAATTATCATTAAAACATCTTGATTGCATATTTGGTCAATTTGGGACTGGAAAATTTCATACAAATCTTCAATATCCTTCTCTTCGGCTTTAGTTGTTTGTGTGTAATTATAGTTTGAATTATAGCTGTAATAACAGGTTTTCCTTGTATGTATATAGGTAATATCCTGTCACTCACAACATTGTACTTCAGGATAGAACTTGAAATTGTCTTTTTATGCAACCATTCTTCCTCTTTTTTCATTCTCATCATAGTATATCATGTGACTGATTTAAAATGGACAGTCAATCTCATCTCACTAATGCCTGGAATGTTAATGTTTATGCATTCCATTTAATTTTTCACAATCTCTAGTTTTCTGACTTTCATACTTCATTCATATGTTCCATGTTCCAACAATTAAAGAGTGTGTATAGCTAGCTGTTTCTCCTCATTTTGATCAACTTCCACTCTGGGTTCTAGCTTGAGCCTCTATTTGGCTATAATACTACAACTGTCCACGTTTATCTATTGTTCATAGGGTTTTCAGAGACCTACTTCCTCCTTTTGATCATTTCCTCACTCTGCTGGGTCACCTTTCTTGGAATGGGAACAAATATAGATCTCTTCCAGTCAGTTAACCAGGGGGTTTTCCTCCAGGTTTCTTGGCACAATTTGGTGAACACATCCAGGGCACTGTCTGTTTGTTGAAATATATCAGTTGGTATGCTGTCAATTCCTGGGGCCTTGTTTTTGCCATTTTTTTAAATTAATTTTTATGAAGGTTTACAGAGACTTAAGGTTTCTAGTCATTCATTGTTTTGCTTTTCTCCCTGCTGCCCCAATTCACTTTTATCCTTGATAAGTAAAATAAAAACTCTTTCACTGCTATGCAATCCTTCCCCCAAGTCCACTGCACTGTGCAGCCATCGTTCTGGACTCCTGTCATGACAATAATATCTGATCATATATCCCTTTTAAACAGTTCTCTCCCTCATCTGTTGCAATGCAGTATACATCATTCCTCTCCTTCTCTGTCTTCCCTCAACCCCAACGTCAGTCCTGTTTTACAATAGTGGCCCTATGCAATATTTGTCCTTTTGTGACTGAGATATTTCACTCGGCATAATGTCCTCTAGGGTTATTAACAAAACTGAAAAAGGAAATCAACAACATCACTATAGTACTTGGAGACTTCAATACACCCCCTCTCAGGAAAAGATAGAACTACCTGAAAGACTCTCAACAAAAACACTCAAGAATTAAAGCACACAATAAACCAACTGAATCTCATAGATATGTATAGACTAATACACCCCCTAAAAGCACAGTATACCTTCTTTTCCAATGTGCATGGAAGGTTCTCCAGAATAGTTCACATTCTAGGTCACAAGGCAAGCATCAACAAATTCAAAAACAAAGAAGTGATACAAGCGTATTCTCAGACCACAAGGCCACAAAATTAGAAATTAATAACAAGAGGATTAAGGAGATAAAAAACCCATACATTTGGAAGCTGAACAACAACTTGCTTGAACATGAGTGGGTCCTAGAAGAAATAAAAAATGAAATTAAAAGTTTCGTGAAACAAATGACAATGAAAACACCACTTACTAAAAACTCTGAGGAAAAGCAAAAGCAGTAATCAGAGGCCAATTTATGACAATAAGCAAACAAATCAAAAGGCAAGAAAAAATGACCATTAACTTTCTAACCCAACAGCTCCAACAAATTGGAAAAAAAAAAACAGCAAGAAACCAGACACCCTTTTAAAGAACTGAAATTACAAAAATTAGAGCAGAAATAAATGACATTGAAAACAAAAAAAAACCAACTGAAACCATTAACAAAACAAGGAGTTGGTTCCTTGAAAAGGCCAATTCTTTCCGAGCAACTGAAACTTCTTCCTTCATCACCATAGGTTCTTGCTCATACACTATTTCATGAAATTCTTCTGTGTCTGCCAATTCTTTTGGGTACAGTGACACTGTATACTTTCCATCTTCTTTTAATTCTTCCTGGATCATTTAATATTCTTCCCAAAGCATCCTTAAGTATTGCAACTTGATGCTTGAATTTGTTCTTTAGTTCTTTCAGCTTAAGAAATGCTGAGCAAGTTCAGCCCCTTTGAGTTACTGACTCCAGATTTTTCTACTTTTCATGATAATATTTTACTTTGTCTTTCTGCACTGCCCTTTGAAATCTTCTGTTCAGCTCTTTAATTTCTTGATTTCTTCCCTTTGGTATGGCTTCTTGACACTCTAATGCTATCTTCAGAGTCTTTTCTGACATCCATCCTGGTTTTTTCTTCCTTCTAAGTCTTTGTACTAACCTAATGCATTCTTGCTGGATGATGTTCTTGATTTCCTCCCACAGCTCATCTGGTCTTCGTTCATTAGTGTTCAAGGCCTCAAACCTGTTCCTAAGATTGCTTTGAAATTGTGTGGATAACTCTGAGGAAAATGGGAATTCCTGAACACTTGATTGTAGACCAGGAGGCAGACCTCAGAACAAAGCAAAGAAAAACTGAATGATTTAAAATTGAGAAGGGTGTACACCAGGGATGTGTCCTATCTCCATACCTTTTTAATCTATATGCAGAACAGGTTATCAGTGAGGTTGTGCTCCCTGAGGAGAAATGTGGCATCAGTATTGGAGGGAGACTTATGCACAATCTTTGTTATACAGATGATGCAACCTTGCTTGCAGAAACTGAGGAGGACCTGAAGCACTTGCTGCAGAAGATCAAGGATTGAAGCCTTCAATATGAATTGAAGCTCAATATCAAGAAAACAAAGATTCTTACCACTGGGCCAATTGATAGCTTGGTGGTGTATGGTAAAGAGATTGAGATTGTTAACAGTTTCAGTTTGCTTGCCTCCACAATCAACACTCTTGACACCAGCAGCCAGGAAATTAAAAGACATATTGTGATGGGAAAGTCTGCTGTCAGAAACCTCTCCTAAGTACTAAGGAGCAATGATGTCAGTCGAGAGACTAAGGTGTGCCTGATCTTTGCAATTATTTGTTATTATGCATCATAAAGCTCGACAATGAATAGGAATGATAGAAGGAGAATTAGGGCCTTTTAGCTGTGGTGATGGAAAAGAGTAATGAATATACCATGGACTGCTAGGAGAACAAATAGGTTCTTCCTAGAGAGGGTAAAATTAAGCTGCTCCTTGGAGGCAAGGATTCTGAAGCTTTGTCTGACATACTTTGGATATGTTGCAAGGAGAGACCAGTCCTTGGAGAGGGACATCATGCTTGGGAGGGTGGAGAGACATCACAGGAGAGGAAAACCCTTGATAAGAGGGATTGATTCAGTGACTGTGGTAATGGGGGTAAGTATATCAGAGATAATAAGATTGGCACAGGATAGGGCAGGTTATAGGGCTGTTTTTCGTAGGGTTGCTATGAGTCACAAGTGATTCATTGGCATATAACAACAACAACAACAATTTCTTCCTAGTCTGTCCTGATCTGGTAACTCTATGAATGAAAACCTGTCCACCATGAGTGACCCCTCAGTGTGTCATTTGACACACTGGTGGCACAACTTTTAACATCACAATGCCCACAAGTATCTTTATTGTATTCTTGCTTATTTATCAATGTTCTAATTAGTATAGCGCTTGTTTGTTAGTTTGCTTTAGTGAGGTAACTTTGTGGGTGCTGTGAAGACTGTAACAATAGCCTAGAGCACATCAGAAATTGTGAGGATGGAGCAGGATAGGACAAGATTCAGATATGTTGTTCATAGTGTTGCTATGAGTAGTAGACCTCCTCCTGGAACACAACAACAACAACAAATACCCCTGTGGTATAACCCCAGTTGGGAATGGGGTTTTTATTATGTTAATGAGATAGGATTAATGTAAGGTGTGTTTTACATAAATCTCTTCTGAGATATAAAAAAAATAAACAAGCAAGTTGAAGACGCAGTGATAAAGAAAGAGAGATGCCAAAGTACTCAAAGATTGCCCAGGAGTAAAACTTGGAGTGAATTTTTTTTTTAATAAACATTTTTAAGTAAATATTTATTACCTCCCTCTGGAGTCAACAGAGAAAGACTTTATCTGTTTCTTGAATTCAGACTTTTGACTTCATAAACTGTGACAAAGTAAGTTTATGTTTATTAAAACTACTCCTTATAGAATATCCTTTTATAAGAATACCGCATAATTAAGACAGTTCTCCTTTACCAGAAAGGAAAATAAATCCCAGATAGTTCGTTCAGCTGACCCAAGGCCATGCAAGTAGTCAGTGTTAGAGCTGCTATTTGAACTCAATGGTCTAATCCCCAGAGTTCTTGGTGGTAGTTTTGTTAGTAAGTGCCATCTAGTCACAGACAACTCATAGTGACGCTATGAACAAAAGTCCTGAACATGCATGACTTTCATTGTTTCTCTAAGTTTATAGAGTTTCTGGAGGCACGTTATTTCTTCTTTGCTAAAAACATGATTAAACCATCAGTTTCTCTGAGAAAGAAAGTGTGATAGTCTATTTCCATGAAGAATTTTTGCCTTGGAAACTCCCTGGATGAGCCCTATTTTGCCTTGTATGGACAGTTGCTATGAATCAGAATTGACCCAAAGGCTGTAGATTTATGGTTATTCAGATTTCAGAATCCGTTTACCTAATTACCACTTAATTTTGTCTAAGTCATTAATTACCAAGCACTATGATAGATATGTGTTGTGCTAATTGCTAACTGCTGCCTGTACTACACAAAAGGAAATACTACCTCCCATATTGTCTACAGTCATATTCAGAATGACCCAGAGACCCAAAATAAATATTTTAAATGATTCAAACTTGTAAAAAATGGGAAGGAAGACAGACATAAATTGGGAAAGTCAGTTAGATTTATACTGGAAAGATTATTCATTGAAAGGAAATAACATAATTTGTAGAAACAATGATTCATGATATCCATGATGTGAATGGGGAATAGACTATGAAACTCACCACACGTCTGAGGCAGGATTCTTTGAGATTACTGAGACTCGTAAAAAGCATTGGCTGTCCTATTGTGAAAGTAAATTTATGAACTTACCACTGGAAACATTCAGGGGAATTTTAATTTTTCTTTCCTATTTTGCGTTAATTTTGAGGCTCCTCTTCTCAATGTGTTTATGTTATTCTTGTTGTTTTGCCAGTTTCAATGAAGTCATTCCCTTTAATTCTCTTTGTATATTTTATACAGTGTTAGTATATTGATATTTTATAATTTACATTTAAAAGGATGAAATTCACCTTTAATTTGAATCTAATTAAATGTGATCTATAATATTTTCCCTAAATAGTAATTTATTATTTACATAACCTGAGTGAATAACTGCAAGCTAATTTTATTATAAATACTATTGGTGGGTAGCATTTTAGTAGTTCATTAAAAAATTATTTCTTGACTGATCTACTTTAAAGAAGAGAAGTAACACAGAAAATTGAGGAGATATCATCAATATAAAATGAAAGTATTTTACAAAGAGAAAAAAGATTCTTTCTTTTCTGTCAGCATTTTTCTTCCTATAATTTGCATATTATTCCAGAGATAATCATTATTAAGTGTTTATACAGACGTCGTTAGTAGTAAATCTTGAACAAACAGATTTGGTGTGCTGTGGGAAAATTCCAAAATAAACTTTTCGCAAGGCATTTTGGTCATGAACTTCCTGTTCTGTTTTCAAACAGGATAAATAGAAGTGAATAAATTTTCTATGCAATGATGTTTTACTACTTAACTCTCTTAATATGGCATAACTCCAGTTTTATATGATTGTTTAAACTGACTTCTTTCTCCAACAGTGAGGAATTCCCTGGGTTTTGTTGTTGTTGTTGTTTTATTTTGGCTGGATTTTTAGGGAGTGGTGGTGTGTCTGTGAATAAAAACTGCTTCCTGAATACTTTGTAGATATTTTTAATTGTTAAAAATGAAGACTGAATTTTATTATTGCTAGAAAGCTAGACAATAGATATATATATATAATAGGACATTAGATAGTTTCAATGAGTTACTAATTTGGTTTATTTTAAATATAATAGAGATAAATGCTTTTTTTCTCAGTAGTCAAGAACTTACTCTATTTTTATTTACTTGATCTGTTATCCACTTCCACAAATGCTACAAATAGCAGCTCTTCGTCCTAATGAGTTTTTGTCTATTCTTCTTTTGGAATTGCTTGCTTGTTTTGTGTTCCTCTTGAAGTGGGCAAGTAATGATGAAGAGGAAAAGGCAAGTCATGAGGAAGGAATACAGGGGGGAAGGGGAGTGTGGGGGCTTGGGATAGGGGGGTGGGGCTACCCCAAAATATAAACTTGAAAAGATTTGTCTAAGATGTTACTCTGACCATGAATTGATCTTAGAGGCAAGTAATAATATTCTAGTTTTCTTATATAAGTTTAAAACACCATTTGGGGTTTTTCAATGTAAAAAAAAAAAATCCCACATTGTCATTTATATCTGTCAAAATGCAAAAGCCACTTAGTGTCACCAAGTGTTTCAGAAATCTTTTCATTGGATATGATAGCAAATGTTCTCAGAAATAATTATGTCTGGCTCTTATCAGCAAAGGAAACTGAGTCGTAAGCATCACATACCTGTGCTAGTCTCTATGACCTATGAGTTAAATAAGAGTTAGAACTAACCTTACAAAATGTTTAATGACTTTATCACACATTTCCAGGTGTCTACTGACGGTTGCTCATTTTACTGTCTCCTGGCCAATTGACTGACTCCTGGCCAATTTATTGTGTTTCAAACAATAGATGATGTAGACCATGGGAACCTCAGTGAACATGTATTCCCTAACAGCATCCGGATGCCACGCATCTATTCCTGTAGGAAAACAAGGTGGTGAAGGCAGTGTCATTGACCGTAACAAAGACTATCCACAGGTACTGAATTAGTATGAGGAAGTTTATGCTAAATTTAAAGAACGGCTACTTGGGATAGGAAATGTTCTGAAGTTTCTGATCATGCAAGGGAAAAACAAGCAATTTCTTTGTGAAAGGGGGAGGGTTTGGTTCCTCCCCCCCCCCCATCTGGAAGTCTGATAAACAGAAGACTGAGGATCGTCAGGTATTTGCTAAAGCCAAATAAGTTCTCCACTTGTTTTCCATCATTATATTCTAACAATTATCATTTGTCTTGTTTTAAGACATAACTATAAAACATTCTTTCTCAAAATCCAGGTCTACTGGTGAAACTAACCTGCTTTTTCCCCCAGTATAACTTTCAAAGACATAACAGACTAAATTTTATTTCAGCCTTAGAACTTTAAATGAGGCAGATGTAATTCTTTTATTATAAATACATCTTATTTTTTAGCTTATTTTTTAATATTTTAGAAAGTAAACCAGGCAAGTGTATTTGGCTATATAGTCCCTCTTTAGGACAGACCTGTTTGTTCTCTTAGTAGTTCATGGTATTTCAATACTATTATCCAGTACCGCAAGTCTGAGACATCAGCTATTCTGTCATCCTTAGTCACAGCGAGCTTTTTGAGGTGTAGTAAGTACTGTGAAGACTATGGCCTGAATCAGCTGCAACTTAATCTCTAGACTGACACTGTTGCTCTTTAGCACTTTGGAGAGGCCTCTGACAGCATATTTCCCTAAAGTAATTCGTTGTTTTTTTTTTATTATTTTCTTACTGCTGGTGCCAAGAGGGTTTATTTTGGAAAGGAGCGTGCCAGAGATGCCTCTTCAATTTATATCCAAATAAGTCATTCTGGAAGCTGGACTCTGAAAAGAAGTGTGGCATCAGGATTAGAGGAAAACTCATCAACAACCCGTGTTATGTAGATTACACAACCTTGCTTGCCCAAACTGAGGAGGATCTGGAGTGTTTGCAGTAGAAGGTGAAGAATTGTTAATCTTCAATATAGATTGAAGCTCAATATCAAGAAGACAAAAGATTTTCATCACTGGGCAAATTGGCAGCACCATAAAGATTGAGAAAAGATTGAGATTGTTAATAATTTCAGTTTGCTAAACTGATTTGGAAGCAGGAGTGGCATCCACTTCCTAACTACATGTCTCTGAAAACTCTATGTATTTTGATAAATGTTGATAATTACAGACAGGTTTCAGGCCTTTTTTTCATAGGGTTGCTATGAGTCATGCTCAATGAAAAGGCAATCATCATCAACAACAACAAAATCTGAAACCAACAAAATCTGCCACAAGATAGTAAATTTCTTTGAGCATCCAGATGTTACACTTCTCATTTTAAGCTTATTATGGTTAGGTATCTTGGAGTTAATTCCAACCCATAGTGACTCCGTGTTCAACAGATCGAAGACTTCTCCGATCTTTCACCAACCTCAAAATCTCCCATGTCAGTCCTTGTTGATGTTCTTTCTGCCCTTCTCTGACTCTCTCCGTTTTCTAAACATGATGCCCCCAGTGGTGCCTCCTGAAACATGCCCAATGTATGTAAGATATAGTATCACTTTTCTTGCCTCAGAGGAGCACCCTGTCTGTATTTCTCTCAAGATATATTTGTTTGGGTTTGGGTTTGGGTTTGGGCAATCCATGGTAAACTTAAAATTGTTTGCAAACAGCACAGGTCAAAAGTATTTATTTTTCCTTTGGTCTTCCTTATTCATTGTTCAACTTTCATAATCATATGAAACAACTGAAAATACCATGGCTTAGGTCAGGTACACCTTAGTTTATAAACTGATATTCTTGCTGTTACATATCTTTGACTGTAGATGTACTATATACCACAAGTTATAGTTCAACAAAATAGTATTTATCATGTAATCTAATTATACTTTAAGCATGTCTAACTAGAGAAATTTAATTCCAATTTTATGTTCAAGTGGCTATATGTGTAAAAATCAAATTATCAAATACTTAAATTTCAATCTTGTGATTCCCCCTTCTTCCCACCTTCAGCTCCCCTAATTCCTCCCCTTCTCTCTTTTGGCATTTATAAACGTATTATTAGTTATCTTTCTATTTTTACAATAGTGGTCTTATGTAGTATTTGTCCTTATGAGACTGAGTAGTTCGCTCAGCATAACGCTCTCTAGCTTTTCCCATGTTACCTAGTATTTTTTTT
>NW_006399752.1:9177503-9187032 GCF_000299155.1 Elephantulus edwardii
AAGGACATCATGCTTTAGAGGGTGGAGGGACGGCGCAGGAGGTGAAGGCCCTCTATGAGGTGGATTGATTCAGTGACTGGGATAATCAGGATGGGAGTGTCAGAGACAGGGCGATTGGCACAGGACAGAGCAGAGTTTAGGGCTGTCGTACATAGGGTCGCTATGAGTTCACAAGCGACTCGACGGCACATAACAACAACATAGTATATGAGAATTTTTGTATGAAACACAATGTAAATGAAAGGATATGTGAAACACAATATAAATGAATGAAACAAAATATACATAAATTTTGTGTGCAAATCAATACAAATTAAAAATTTTAAGCAAATGAAGAAAATAAAAAATAAAACACCAAATATTTAAAATGGATATGCTTTAATTGAAGAAACTTTTAATTTCAAAATCTACATTTTTAATCTTAGAAATAACTTAATGTCAGTAAGTAATTTATTGGAATTCTTCAGTGATTAAAAGAGTTAACAGGTTCAACTGCAACGTGAAAGGCTAGAAGTTTGAGTTCACTCTAAGGCACCATGGAAGAAAAGCCTGGTGATCTACTCAAACAACCAGAAACCACGACCCATTGGAAATCTTGTGAAACACATATATTCAGAATAGGATAGATGACAAGCATTACATTTCTTTATTAGTTTCATCATGACTCATGTTGTTTTTCTTTTCAAATTCTTGGGGGGAAAAACCCAACTGTTGTTGCTGTCAAGTCAGAATCAACTCATAGCTGACCGACCGTTCACTGGATTTCTGAGCCTGTGAATCTCATGGGAGGGGACTACCAATCTTTTTTTCCACAGAGCTACCGGTAGAGTTGAACCACCAGAGAGGGGTGGCCTTAGGGTTAGCAGTAAATATTCCTATAAATTACGTACTCAGAACTATAACTGTTACTTCTTGACTAAGATAAAATGGATTTTGATTGTTCTTTTAACTTTAACTTCTAAAAATAGGTTAATGAAATTATTCTAGAGAAGTAATAAGACTTACTTCTTGATAGAAAGGCTTCAGTAAATTTTGCTTATAACTTTTCTATCCCCCTTTCATGAAATTCTAAATTTATTTCAAGAAAAAACTTATAAAATGCATTGTAGTATAGGTAGAAAATTATAGGCTTTGTCTGAACATAGAACTTCCATATAACCCAGCTATCCCATGACTTGGAATAGACCCTGAGAAAATTGGGACTGAGACACAAAAGGAGATTTGTAAATCAATGTTCATAGCACTGTTGTTCACCACCACAAGAACATGGAAACAGTCCAAATGTCCAATAATAATCAAATGGATTGAGAAATTACGGTACATTCACAAAATGGAATGCTACACAGCACTCAGGAACAATGATTTCTAAAATTACTATATAACTTGGATGGGACTGGAGAGCATTGTGTTGAATGAACTAACTCAGTCCTGTAAGGACAAATACTGTATAAGACCATTATTGTAGAAATAGAATGATAACTAGTAAAGCATGTATGAGTATTCAAGGGGCAGGGAGGATGAGAGGAGCAGAGTGGTGAAGATGGGCGGAGGGAAATCATAGGGTCATACAAATTAATGAATGGAAGGAAGAGAGGGCAAGGGAAACGGGGAAGATCTGTTGGGGATCTGGAAAGACAATGGTGGTCATAGCTTAATGTTAGTTAATTTTATAAAGTATAATGAACTTGAATGACTGTATGAAATACAATGTCAATGAAGGATACTGTGAAACACAATGTATAAAAACTTTGTAACCCAACCACCAGAAAGTAAAAATTTAAAAATAATTAAAAATAATTAAAAAGTATAGGCTTTGAAATAAAAAAATAAAATTATCATAAACCTATATCTGCTGCAGAATATGTTGCTGTTGATGCCATCGAGTCACGTGCAATTCATAATGATTATATGAACAAAAGACCTAATGCCTTTCCATAACTATCGTAATTTTTCAAGTTCATAGAGCTTCCAGAGGCATGTGGCTTAGGAAGTGGATGCCACTCCTGCTTCCAAAAACCTGTTTTACAACTGCAAGCTCCACCAAACACTGTCCACATTGGTACAAGGTTCAGCATCACAGCAAAACCACGTTACTTCATACAGCACAAAGAGAGTGATGTACAAAGTAGAAGAGTGTTCCTCCAGATAGAACAGCACTAGTTTCATTTAGCAGTGGTTGTCTTCAAGCTGAATACAACTGAGAGTTAGTGCTCAAGATATGACTCGTAAAAATATATTCTCAACCTCATAGACCATCTTTCATTCTGCCTCAGGGTTTCTATCTATAAACTGGAAAATATAAAATCAAAATTAGATGTGCAATCATTAGTGCTCAAGACTGATGGTCAGCAAACTATGGCTGTTGCATAACAAACCATTTCAAAGCTCAGTAACTCAAAGCACCAAATATTTATTATAGGTCACAAGTCATGAGAAAGCTGGTGATTTTTTAGCTTTGTTGTGGTCATTTGAGGATCAGTTGTGGGTACCTTTTGCTGGTTTTTAATGCTCTTTTTCATGTACCTAAGGTCTTACGTGACAAATGGGCTGAAGCTCTAATCCATATGACCTCAAACTCTTCACCAAATTAATCTGGGGTTGTTCATATGACAAAAGTAGAGCTCCTGAGAGGTAAAGCTAAATATGCTTGGCTCCTCAAAGTATAGGCTAGTAACTAGCAAGACAACACTTTCATTGCCCTCCATTAGCCAAAGAAGCATCTGAGACCAAGAATTGGAGAACAGATCCTTATTCTTGGCAAAAGAAACTATGAAGTTGAATTTAAAATCATGATTATAGACAATTATGGTTGTGTTAGTCATAAACCACATCATATGGGGAGCAGAAAGGAGAAAACAATACTATTACCAATACAATAAGCATACTGTTCTTGATAGGTGCTGTGGAGGGCCATGAACGGCCGCATGGTCGCCATTACAAGATGGCGCTGATTTCCTGCTTCTCTTTGTTTGCCTTAAACACAAACAAGACCTTATTTGGGCACAGTGTTCTCATTGGTCGATAGCTTGATCTCACGTGGGGTTAATGGTCCAATGGAGGCATGACACATGAGACTGATGGGCGGAGTACAGAGAAGGGGATAAAAGCCGCACCCGGGGAAGGGACGGGAGACTCCATCTTCCACCACCCTCTGTAACAAAACTACTGAGTAAACCGCTGTGAGAAGGAACCGCTGGTGTGTTGTGTCCTTATTCCTGCTGGACAGGCAAGGCGCGCAACAAGGTGCTATTCAGTAGACAACAATTCTTGAAGATCCTATGAACAATAGATCTGAATCCTGTCCTATTCTATACCATCCTTACGATGCTCTAATTCCTTGTTAACATCACTGACAGTTCATCTTGTTGAGGATCTTCCTCTTTTTCTCTGATCCTCTAATTTTCCCAGCATACTTTATTTTCCAAAACTTGATCACTCTTGATAACTTACCTAAAGGATGTGAGATAAAAAATTCACATCCTTGCTTCTAAAAAGCATCAGGATTGGACTCCTCCCCACCCCGCCCCAAGACAGGCTTCTTCATTTTTTTGGCAGTCCAAGGGAAACTCAGTACTCTTCTCCAACATCACAATTTAAAGGCATCAATTCAAACTGCTCACTTTTCAATAAGAGGTTTAATACCTAAGACACTATACTGCCAGAGTTCCTTTTCTGACTATAGACGTTCTGGAGGCATAATCCATAGGAAGTTGTAGTACTAACAAAAAAATGGCTGATTTGATACTGACAATAAGAGATGCAATTCAAAACCACAGTTAGATATCATCTGACCCCAGTAGCAGTAGGCAAGTTTAACAGGACAGCAAACAATAAATGGTGGAAAGGATGTGGAGAGATCAGAACTCTCATACACTGTTGGTTGTTGTTGTTGTTATGTGCCGTCAAGTCGCCTGCAACTCATAGCGACCCTATGTACAACAGCCCTAAACTCCTCTCTGTCCTGTGCCAATCGCACTGTCTCCAACACTCCCGTCCCAATTATCCCAGTCACTGAATCAATCCACCTCATAGAGGGCCTTCCCCTCCTGCGCCATCCCTCCACCCTCCCAAGCATGATGTCCCTCTCTAAGGACCGGTCTCTCCTCAAAACATGTCCAAAGTATGTTAGACGGAGCCTCAGAATCCTTGCCTCCAAGGAGCCAGCCGGCTTAACCCTTTCCAGGACAAATCTGTTTGTTTTCCTAGCAGTCCATGGTATTCTCAATACTCTTCTCCAGCACCACAGCTCAAAGGCATCAATTCTCCTTCTATCCTCCTTGGTCATTGTCCAACTCTCTGATGCATAACAAGTGATTGTGAAGACCATGGCCTGCATCAGATGCACCTTAGTCTCCAGAGAGACACCATTGCTCTTCAGTACTTTACACTGTTGGTAGGATTATAAAATGCTACAAGGCAGTTTGATATTTCTTCAAAAAGCTATCCTACTCCTTGGAACATACAATGAGAAAATTAGAACTAAGACACAAATGGATTTTTGTACACAAATGTTCATGGCAGCATTATTCACTGTAACAGAAACATGAAAACAACCCAAATGTCCAACCACAATCAAATAACTTGAAAATAAACTTAAAAATTGTGGTATAGCCCCGAGATGGAATACTATGCAGCATTCAGGAGCACAAATTTGAGAAGTACTACATAATTTGGGAGGGACTGAACAGCATTATGCTGAGTGAACTAACCTGGTCTCATAAGGACAAATACTGCATATGACCATTATTATAGAAATGGATACTAGTAAAATGTGTACGAGGATCCAAGGGATGTAGGAAGGGTGGGAGCCAGGGAGTGAGAAGGGGTGAGGATGATTAGGGGAGAAACCATAGGTTTGCATAATTTGATGGGTTGGGGGAGGGAGGAAATGGGAAAGATCTGGTGGGGATCTGGAAAGATAAGGTAATGGTAAAAGAATTTCAGTGGTGATTCATTTTATAAAACATAATGAATGGGAATGATTGTATGAAACACTGTGTGAATGAAGGATAGTATGAAACAGAATGTATACAAACATTTTAAGCAAAACAATAAAAATGTTAAAACTAATAAAAAAGGTATTTGCAATGAATAAATCATTGATTGTACAAAATTCTATCTTTCCATCTCCAGCCATACCTCTGTCACCAGGTCCATAATTTCTAACTATTGATACTTCTTTGTTCTCAACTTCTGCATTCCAGTCACCGATTATTATTCATGAATCTTGGTTACCTTGTTTGATACATTTCAGACTGTAAATGTTGGTAGAAATCTTCTTTTTCTTCTTCTCTGGCTCTAATTTTTGGTGCATTTATTTGAATGATAGTAACATTAACAGGTTTTCCTTGTATGTATATAGGAGGAAAGACAAGACTCTGGTTGGAGAAGGAGAGACAAGATCTGGTCTGGAGGAGGAGAGATGAGTCGCGACTCAATATTCTTAGTTTAACATACCTCAGAAGAGATTCTGTCTTGTAAATAGAACTTGGAGATCTGAGATCTTCTTGGCTGTTTTTCTTAGAATAAAACTTCTACAACATGGAGCTCCAGGGAAGACAAAGGCTGTTAACTTCATGAAGTGAAAACGGAGCACTAACCTAGAAATTGGCAGAAGACAACAATCCCGTCCACACTCACCAGACTCAGAGTTCTAGAATAGATTTCCTAAGTAGAAGTTGAAGAGAAAAAGAGGCAGTGAATCATGTCTCCAATGAGACTCACTGTTTGTACTGCAATGTAGTCAATTCTCTTGAATGAGCATTTCTCCATTTTATGTGTGCCTTTCAGACAATTTCCAGAGACTGTATCATTTTTATAATGTTAGTTTCATAATTTATCATCAGAATGATTATTTGTAGGCAAAGGAATCTATTGTGTTTCTCACTCCTCCATTCAAGACTTACCTAGCAAAATATTATTAACTCTGAAAGTCAAGAACATAAATACTGTGGTAAGTTTTAAAGGAAGAATAAAATAGTAGTCAGCTTATTTATAATAATGGTTTATCACAGGTCATAAAGCATGGCTTCCTCTGGCTGTGTAGAAAGAGTTGTGCCCCATTTTTGAGCAGCAAGTAGAAAGTTTCTATAGCTTACATTTTGTCATTTAGAGTCAGAAAGAAGGGGAGTTGAGTAGATTATTCTACTCAGTACAATGTTATTAGAGGTAAAGGAGCAATCTTACCTTTCATTTCATTGTTAAAGAATTGTTTCATCTAGACTTGGGAGGAATAAATATAGGCTGCCATATAATAAGATGTGAAACTATGTGAGAATCCTAAATGAGCTTTGCTCATGTTCTGTACATTTCCATTTCAATATCTGGTGACCAGATGGCTTGCAGTCATTTGGAAAACTGGCTGTAATTTCAATGATATCAGGAAGAAAAGTACTCAGGTGATAGGTTTTTACTAAGGATCAATTGGAAAGAATAGTCAGCATTATATGCTTTCAGTGTTTCAGAGACATGTAGAATTTCTGTGAAACACTTAGGGGATGCCTACTTGCCCCTCTGGGAAGGCTTCAGGCCTAGGCCTCAAGTTGCAATATTGAAAGATGTTATGGGCAATCAGTTAAATGAACCAGGAAGCATCAAAAGAAGATGGAAGGAATATACAGAATGACTGTACCAAAAATAATTGACACTAAAAAATTTCAGGAAGTACCATAATAAACAGGAGTCAATGGTAATGAAAGAGGAAGTTGAAGCTACACTGAAGTTACTGGCAAAACTTAAGACCCCAGGAATAAAAGGGAGGAAATTGGACTTGTTTCAAATAATAAATGATGCCCTGTCTGTGCTCACCAGTCTATGCCAGGAAATTTGGAGGACAGCTTTCTGTCCAATGGTTTTGAAGAAGTCCAAATTTGTTCTTATTCCCAAGAAAAGTTATACAATAGGATGTGGAAATTATCAAACAGTATCATTATTATAATATAAGCAAAATATTGCTGAAGATAATTAAAAAATGGCTACAACAGTACATAGATAGAAGTTCAAGTGGGATTTAAAAGAGTCCATGGCACCAGAGATACCTTTGCTGATATCAGCTGGATCATGGCTGAAAGCAAAGAATATCAGAAGAATGTCTATTTGTGCTTTATTCACTATGCAAAGGCATTTGATTATGTAGATAATAACAAGTCATGGGCAACACTGAGATGAATGGAAATCCCAGAGCATTTAATTGTGCTCATGTGGAACCTATACCTAGACCAAGAGGCTGTTGTGTGAACAGAGCAAGGGAACACTACATGGTTTAAAATTAAAAAGAAAGTGGGTCAGGTTGTATTTTCTCTTCATACCTATTTCCTCTGTATGTTGAACAAATCATTCAAGAAGCTACACTCTATGAACAGGAATGTGGCATCCAGATTGGAGGGAGACTCATCAATAACCTGTATTATGCACATGACAAACAAAACCCTGTTTGCTCAAAGTGAAGAGAACTTGAAGTACTTGTTGCAGATAATAAAAAAACACAGTCTTCAATATGAATTACATCTTAATGTCAAGGAAATAAATATTTTTACCACTGGACCAATAGGCAACATCACGATAGATGGAGAAAAGATTGAAACTGTCAACAACTTCATCTTCTTGATTCCACAATTAACACCTTGGTACCAGCAGTCAGGAAATCAGGAGACATATTACTCTGGAAGAGTCAGCAGTTAGGGAGCCTCTCCAAATTATTGAGGAATAATGTTATCAATATGAAGTCTAAGGTGTGTCTGATCCAGGCCTTGGTCTTTCTGATCACAGGCTATGCATCTGAGAGTTGGACAATAAGGATGACAGTGACGGACCCCCGAACTGCTGGTCCTGTTCTGTCCCGAGTGGACGGCGAAGACCCAAGACTCCAAGACACCGGCTTGATGCAACAGCAAGAGATAAGAGGTTTATTGTGGAGCTCCAGGCGACCCTTATCTCTCGCAGGGGACAGAGGAGTCAACCGCGAGCAGACAAAGTTCGGTTTTTTTTATACACTTTAGGGGGGTACAACTGGGTATCAGCTTCTCATTGGGTGATGAAAGCACAGTTTGAATTCATTGGTTCAGTGTTCGCTCAGGGTTTACACAGCATATTTGCACGTAGCACTTGCGGCAGTCACGTAGCACATGTAGCAGTTAGATAGATCTTTAACTATAGGGTGGTGTCACAAATTCTTAAGTATACAATGAGTTCAAACTCTAGGGCAGTGGACTGTTGCCCTGGATACAACTGGGTGTGGGGCTCTACCCGAGACAATGGAAAAATTCATGAGTTTAACTTAGCTGAGAACTATAGAAACCTGAGTTTAATTCAGCTGAGAACTATAGGGACTATTTTAATTTCAATCTTTTCAACAGAAGAAGAATTGATGCCTTTGAGCTGTAGTGTTGGGAAAGACTACTGAACATCCCATGGATGGTCAAAAGGACAAACAAATATGTCTTGGAGAGAGTGCTCTTTGGAGGCAAAGATGAAAAAGCTTCACCTCACATAATTTGGGCATGTTGCTTGGAGGGGCTATTCCTTGAAGAGCAACATGATGCTCAAAGAAGCAGAGGGTAAGTGAAAGAGAGGAAGACTCTCAACCAGGTGGAGTAACACAATGACTGCCTCAATGGGCTCTAGTGTTTCAGGAAGTTCGAGGAGGCACAGGATCGGACAAGGTTCATACCTTGTTGATAGGATCACTATGGGTCATACTTGACTAGATGGCACCTAACAGCAGCTCAACTTCTGGACATCCAAGCCATTCTCTTGTCATATGCCAGGTTTAAGATTTATATTCCCCAGGTGTGTAGAACTTAAAACTGACACTAAAGAATATAGTAGATAGAATAATGGCTTCCAAACAATATCTATGTTGTCAGAACTTGTGAATATACTCTGTAACATGGAAAAGAAGCTTGAATTGACAGCTGGTTTAAACAGTTAAATTGCTGATCTTAAAGTAATCAGATTATCCTGGATTATGCAGCAAACTCAATATATTTACAATGAGTCCTAATATTGAGAAGTAGGAGACAAAAGAGTAAGTGAATTAGGGTTCCAGTTTCTCCACAACCTTGCCAGAATTTGTTGTTGCTATTCTGCCAGATTTTCCAATTCTTACTGGGGTGAGATAACATCTCATAGTTGTTTTGATTTGCATCTTTCTTAGAGCTGGGGATTTTGAACATTTCTTCAAGTGTTTGTTAGCAATCTGAATGTCTTCTTTGGTGAAGTGTCTGTTCATATCCTGTGCCCATTTTTCCCCCCAGTTGGGTTGTTTATCTTGTTGTGGTAATCAGGTATTTTATACTGCAACCCTGAGGCCCAACCAACTTTTTTTTTCCAGCCAACTTTTAAATACAAAGGCCTGCTCACCAGATCCTATTTGTCCATACAAGAAACTCCCCACCCAAGCTGATTGTAAATGAGATAAGATACAGTTAATTAGCTTACACATGATTGCTGACACAATTAGAAATACCCAGTTTACCTCCAGCTTTCAAGTAAATCACAAACACTTAGAACAATAGCAAGCCTAAATACA
>NW_006399752.1:9187752-9211975 GCF_000299155.1 Elephantulus edwardii
CTGGAGACTAAGGTGCATCTAATACAGGCCATGGTCTTTGCAATCACTTGTTATGCATCAGAGAGTTGGACAATGACTAGGGAGGATAGAAGGAGAAATGATGCCTTTGAGCTGTGGTGTTAGAGAAGAGTACTGAATGTACCATGGACTGCTAAGAAAGCAAACAGATTCAGCCTTCAGAGGGTTAAACTGGTCTGCTCCTTGGAGGCAAGGATTCTGAGGCTTCATCTGACATATTTTGGTCCTGTTGTAAGGAGAGACCAGTCCTTGTAGAAGGACATCATGCTTGGGAGGATGGAGGGCAGGTGCAGGAGGGGAAGGCCCTCTATGAGGTGGATTGATTCAGTGACTGGGGTAATCAGGATGGGAGTGTCAGAGACAGCGCAATTGGCACAGGACAGTGCAGAGTTTAGGGATATTGTACACAGGGTCGCTATGAGTCGCAAGCGACTCGACGGCACATAACAAAAAACATATACAATGAAGACTGTAGTCTTTGAGCCTCATGAAAAAAGTACTTCAAGCCTTCTTCCCTTTTAGGATGCAAGGTCTTGTCATTGGCATATCATACATTATTAATGATTCTTCCTCAGCTCCTAAGGTCTTGCTTATCTTTATATAGTCCAGCTTTTCCAGTTATTCACTCATAAAAGTATAGGTAGAGATGACTTATTCCAATTATCTTTTTTCAATTCAGACACAAACGTGCAAATTTCTCTATGACACTGGTAAAATAAAAAAGATAACATGGCTTCCAAGGAATATGATGAAAGATCTCATCAAGTCTAATGTCCATTGTTAAGATCTCTTTTTTCTATCATAAAACATTTCTTCATATTAAACAATAGTTTGTCTCCTGTAAATTTTTTCATTATTCATACTTCTGTACTTCTTGTTGTTGTTATATGCCATCGAGTCACCTGTAACTCATAGTGACCCTGTGTACAAGAGCCCTAAACCCTGCTCTACCCTGTGCCAATCTTATTGTTTCTGATACCACTACTCCCATTACCCCAGTCACTGAATCAATCCATTTCATCGAGGGTCTTTCTCTCTTGTGGTGTCCCTCAGCCCTACCAAGCATAATGTCCCTCTCCAAGGACTGATCCTGCCTTGCAACATGCCCAAAGTATGTCAGACAAAGCTTCAGAATCCTTGCTTCCAAGGAGCAACCTGATTTCACCCTCGCTAGGATGAACCTGTTTGTTCTCCTAGCAGTCCATGATTTATTCAATACTCATCTCCAACACTAGCTCAAAGGCATCAATTCTCCTATCCTCTCTAGTCATTGTCCAGCTTTCTGATGCATAGTAAATAATTGCAAAGACCATGGTCTGGATCAGGCACACTTTAGTCTCTAGACTGACATCATTGCTTTTCAGTACTTTGGAGAAGTCTCTGAGAGCAGATTTTTTGACTTAATGTCATAATTAAAATCCCTATGTCTGCAACTGTTTCATAACAATCCTTCTGAATTTCCTTCTTAAGATAAAATATCTTGGGTCTTTTAATTATTCCCACCTGACATAAATGTGAATCTCTCCTCCTGTCCTCTTTGGAATTCCACTTAGGTATCCTTTCTGAAACGATATTTCGGCCCATGTACAATAGCTATTTCTCTGCTGACATTAGATCAGAGCAGATAGAGTGGTGTAAAAAGAGCAAGGGCCATGTCGGGAGCCCCATATCTGACTTTTACCAACTTCACAGGAGGAAACTATCTCTACCCACAGCATCAGTAACACGAAATCAATTCTCATGAGGTCAGACACACTCCCGGCCTCTTTATTCTCATCTCAATATCAACCTTACTGCTTGTCTGGGTCCAAAATCTAATGTGATAGCTCACAGATGACACAGAACCATATTGGGGGAATTAAAAGGTTATCATTCAGATTAATAGCAAAACACAGTCAAGACAGCTCCCAAAATGTGCACACAAGCACTTCAGCCTCAAGCCTCGTGGCTCCAAGTGTTCCCAAGTTCTCTGTCTTGTTAATATTGGCTTCCTATACCCCAAAGTTAAATCTAACATTCAGTTCTCCAGTTCAGCCATCACTGATGCTACAAAGAGTGTCTTACATTTCACTGGATTGAGGGAGGTCCCTCTTCTCTGGCTAGGTGAAGAATTCCATCTTCTCTGGTACAGAAAGAATTCTTATTCTCTGAAGCTAGAGCTGTTCAATTTTTTTGTGATACTAGATAATCCTCTTGTAGATTGAGACTGGCCAATCCTCTTGAGGGATGGTAGCTAAGCAATCCCTTTGGGGATAGGCCAACACTTCTTTCTCACAAAGTTCTACCCTTCCACGTAGCCAGTCATCTACACCAGAAAAGCCGTATTAGAGATAAACTCTACGAAAGGCCTTAATAAATTCAGTATTATTCAAACACATGGTATTGCTCTAACTGACATCCTGGATTCCAGCCTGCAAAACTGATTGAACTAATTAACATGTATTTGGTCCTTAGAGCCTGTTGTAATTTCTCTACCATATACTAACTGTTTACTTTGGAAGCAGGATTGGCATCCACTTCCGTAATAGCTTGCCTACAAAAAACCCTATGAACCTGGAGAGAGGATGAAAGTCACAAAGTGTTGAGGACTTTCGTTCATAGGGTTGCTATGAGTTGCCTACAACTTGATGGCACTTAACAACAATGACATCTATTTACTGGGAAAGGAACCACATTTTTCCTGAACTTGTATTTATCTTTTGGAACTGCTTTCTTTTTAGTCATATATAACCTGTACCTCAAGTTGGCTGTTTACCTGTGACTGTATTTAAACTATTCTTTTGAATGTAACTTTGACCTAGCAGTTGTTATTGTTGCTATGTGCTGTCAAGTCACCTGCAACTCATAGCAACCCTATGAACAAAACTTTGAAGCCTGCTCTTTCCTGAGCCAGTCTCATTGACTCTGATACACATACCCCTACTGCCCTAGTTATTATATCAATCAATCAATCTCATCTGGGGTCTTTCTATCCTGGGCTGTTCCTCCACCCTTCCAAGATTGATGTCCTTCCCCAAGGATTGGTCCCTCCTGGCCACATGCCCAAAGTATGTGAGACAGAGCTTCAAAATCCTAGCCTTCACAGAGAAACTTGGCTTCACTTTCTAAAAGAGAGACCTGTTTGTTTTCTTGGCAGTCCATGGGATGTCCAAGACTCTTCTCCAGCACCACAACTCAAAGACATCAATTCTTCTTCTGTCATCCTTAGTCATTATCCAGCTCACTGATGCATTGTAATTAACTGTTACGACTCTGGCCTGGATCAGGTGTACCTTAGTATCTAGACTGATATTGTTATTTCTCAGTACTCTGGAGAGGTCCCTGACAGAAAATTTACTTAATGTAACTTGTCTTTTGATTTCCTGACTGCTGGTGTTAAGAGTGTTGATTGCAGAGCCAAGCAAGCTGTAACTGTTAACACCTCAATCTTTTCTCCATCCAACATGGTGCTGTCATTTGGCCCAATAGTGACAATCTTTGTCTTCTTGATGTTGAGCTTCAATTCATATTGAACACTACAGTTCTTGACCTTCTGCTTGACCAAGTGCTTCCGGTCCTCCTCATTTTCAGCAAGGAAGGTTGTGTCATCTACATAATGTAGATTGTTAATGAGTCTTCTTCCAATCTTGATGCAACATTTGTCCTCATAAAGTCCAACCTCCTGAATGAACTGTTCTACATATAGATTGAAAATGTATGGAGACAGTACACAACCCTGATGCACTCTCTTCCTGTTTCCCTGCTCTGTCCTGAGGACTACTTCCTGGTCCAAGTTTAAGTTTTGCATAAGCACAATCAAGTGTTCTGGGATTCCCATTCTCTTCAAGGCTAACCATGATTTTTTTGTGATCTATGCAGTCAAATGTCTTTTCATAGTCAATGAAACATAGATATTTATCCCTCTGGTACTCGTTGCATTCTGCCATGTTCCATGTGACATTGTCGATAATGTCTCTAATGCCAAGACTTCTTCTAAACCCAGCTTGTATTTCTGGTAGTTCTCTGTCAATGTACTGTTCCATTTGTTTCTGGATAATCTTTAGCAGGATTTTGCTTGGGTGTGATATGAGTGATATTGTACCATAATTTCCACATTCGATCAATTCACCTCTTTTTGGAATTGTAATAAATGTAGATCTCTTCCAATCAGTTGGCCAGGTAGTTGCCCTCCAGATTTCTTGGTACAATCTGATGAGCACATCGAGGGCAGCATCTATTTTTTGAAATATTTCAATTGGTATTCCATAAATTCCTGAGGTTTTATTTTTTCCAAGTCCTTCAAAGTGGTCTGAACTTCCTCCTTTATCACCATCGCCTCTTGATCAGCCAATTGTGTCAGCCAATTCTTTTCTTTTAACTTCTTTTAATACTTCTGGATCATCCAATATTCTGCCCATAGCATCCTTAAGTATTGCAACTCAAGGCTTGAATTTGTTCTTTAGCTTCTCCAGTTTAAGAAATACTGTGTTCAGCCCTTTTAATTTTTGGACTCTAGCTCTTTGAACATTTCTTTATAATGCTTTGCTTTGTCTTCCCATGCTACCCTTTAAAACCTTCTATTCGGCTCCTTAACTTCTTGATTTCTTCACTTTGCTTTGGCTTCTTGGAGCTCTAGTACAATATTCAGAGTATCTTCTGACATCCATATTTGTCTTTTATTCTTCTGTCTTTTGCATTCTTTATGGATGATATTGTTTATATTTTCCCACAGCTCATCTGATCTTCATTCAGTGTTGAAGACCTCAAACCTGTTCCTGAGTTGGTTTTTAAATTCAGGTGAAACAGACTCAGGGATTCCTGTGGATTTGATTTTATCATCTTTAGTTGTAATCTGAACTTGCATATAAGTAGTTGATGGTCTGTTTCACAGTCACCACCTGTTCTAGTTTTCACTGCTGATCTTGAAATTTTCCAATTATTCCTTCCACAAATGTAATCAATCTGATTTCTGTGCATATAATCAGATGAAATCCATGTGTATTAGGTTTCTTATAAAAGGTATTTGCTAAAAATTAATCATTGATTGCATAGAATTTTATCATTTTATCCTCAGCCACATTTCTGTCATCAAGTCCATGTTTTCTGACTACTGATCGTTCTTCCTGATTATCTGGGAGGCTGGGCTCTATGAGGAGAAATATGGCATCAGGATTAGAGGTAGACTTATCAACAATCTGCGTTATGCAGATGACACAATCCTGTTTGCTGAAACTGAGGAGAACCTGAAGTGCTTGATGTAGAATGTCAAGGACTGCAGACTTCAATATGGATTGAACTCAACATAAAGAAAACAAAGATTCTCACCACTGGACTAGCATCATGGTTGATGGTGAAGAGAATGAGATTGTTAACAGCTTCAGTTTGCTTGGCTCTAACAATCAACACTCTTGGTACCAGCAGCTAGGAAATTAAAAGACAAATTGCACTGGGAAAGTCTGCTGTCAGAGACCTCTCTAAAGCACGGAAGAGGTGAACAAACAGGTTCATCCTGGAGAGGGTGAGGCCAGGCTGCTCCTTGGAGGCAAGGATTCTGAAGCTTCATCTGACACTTTGGACATGTTGCAAGGTGGTATCAGTCCTTTGAAAGGGCCATAATGCTTGAGAGGGTCGAGGACAGCACAAGAGAGAAAGACCCTTAATGAGATGGATTGATTCAGTGACGGGGCTAATAGGGATAGGTGCATAATAGAGCAGGGTTTAGGGCTGCTGTACATAGAATTGCTATGAGTTTCAGGTGACTTGATAGCACATAACAACAACAACAACATGTGTGCTCTATTGTAGATAGGGCTTTAATATTCAAAATTAATAAGAATAAAAATCTCACAATGAAAATCTAATCTTTGCCCACAAAAGGGACAGTGAAAACCCATGCACACAGACAAAAATATATATAGTTCATTGTGGTTACCTGCCTTCAAGTGATTTCTGGTTCATAGCAAATTTATTTATGGCAGAAACAAACATTATCTTTTCCTGCATCATCCTCACAATAACTAGTATGTGAGGAGTCTATCATGTTGGTATTATTGTGCCAATTTATTTCACAAATAGCAATGGTCTCTCACACTTTCTTGCCCTTCTATCAAATACGATTTATTTCTCTGGCAACTGATTCTTCTTAATTACATGTCCAAAGCAAGTGTGTTTGACCATTTTCTTTTGTAATACCATTTTCATTGACTAATTTTCAGAAACAGAATCCTAGCTCTTTCTCCCTAACATTTCTTAGTCTAGAAGCTTTGTTAAAACCTGTCTATCAGAGATGACCCCACTAGTGTTTTAAATATAAGTGGTACAGGTTCCACCAATATCGTAATACAAAAGCTACCACTATATCAAGTTAACAGATGAATGATGGATACAATCTGTCATATGGATACATTACAATAATCAGTATTTTTTTTTCTACTTCACCACAAACCAATGAAAACGTCTTCATAAGTTGATATTTGTCCTTAGATGTATTTTAGTAACTATTCTTATTTGTAACACCTGGATGGATCTATTTTATCTATTCATGCATGCAATCCTTTAATGCACAGTTTGGTACATTTATGTTTTTACTCTGATATGTGCTCAGGTTACAGAACTAGAAACCCAAAGCTGCTGAGACAATGTTGACTCATCATGATACAAGGCAGTATAGAACTACTCTATAGGTTTCCAAGGCTGTCTTCTTTACCGAACGGACACAACTTTCTACCTCAGAGCTGCTGCTGAATTTGAACTCCTAACCTTTGTAATCGAAATCTTTAAACATTGCACCACCCTGGCTCTATTTGAGACCAATATTGTTGCTATTACTTTTATGTGACTTCAAGTCACCTATAACTCAAAAAGATAGTATAAATAATAGCAACAGTGTCCTACCCTGTGCTATCCTCATGATTTCTGGAATGACTGAGCCCATTGTTACAGTCACTGTGTCAATCTAGCTTGTTGAGGATTTTCTTTTTTTTCTTTGACCCTCCACTTTCCCCAACATGGTGTCTTTTAGTGAAGATTGGTCTCCTTGAGACCCATAAAATTTCTCATCTATCTTAATTTTCATTTCCTTTTTCAGATTATTTCTTTTATTTCCATTCAGTGGGGGGGGGGGAAGGTTTATTTGGTGATTTTGTTTACTTAAATGACAAAAAAAAGAGATAAGTAAAACAGCACACACATATTTTTATCACACACATTTCTCTACAATAAACAAATTGAACTCACTTTACTAAAGTACTATCAAAAGTGGTACATGTTGATATATGATACAGGAAGACCATCCTAAATATTTGAATTTAAGTTTAAAACACAAAGTTTCTGCCCTAAATAATTTAGCAACTGCATAGTTACATGATAATGTTAAAAAAAAAAATTTCACAGTCTACTACTTGTCCCAAGAATGTGAAAAAGCTGTCACCACTGGGGACAGATACTATGTGACAACACTCACTCAGGTAGAGTTGAGTGTCTGCCACACTGCTTCAATGGAACAGGCTCTCAGCAGTTGGCTGTGGTCCCTGCCATCCTTGAGAGCTTTCCAGACAGTAAAGCGAAGTGTCAGTTGCATCATACTTGTAATGCACCCACATCTCAAACAGAAGTGGGAAAAAATAATATTGACTAACTTTCTAAAACCTGGCCTTTCTCCACTTACTTCCATTATTAACTAGTCTGAAGGGTAAACAAATAAGGCAAGAGAAGATTGCAATACTGGGACAACATGAGCAGTAATTAAGGTAAACACCAAGCCATAACGTGTACCCATAGAACACAGGCATGTGTTTTACTTAAGTTCATTGTAGCTGTGTGTGACAGTCCCAACAATGTTGTGGATGTTAAGTGCCTGGTGAACTGGTTTCTGGCTGTGGCTGTAGAGCCAGCAGAACTGTGGATTTTTTTCCTGGCACAACCTCAATGAATCAAGGGTTTGTTTTGTCCCACCCAGGGACTGAATATTTTAACGGTCATGGATTTGCTTCTCACAGGTGCTCGTTTCAGTCCCAATGGTGGTGTATGTCAAGTTCTGGCAGGAGGCACTGCGTGAAAGTTTTCAAAGCTGAAAATGTAGCCTAGAAAAACATGCAAACAATGCGCTGTTGTGGATTTGGATTTCTTCTTCTGGAAAGAATTCTAACATTTCTACCACATTCTCAGCAGGAAAGGCTTCTTTCTCCCACCCCGCTTTCTTTCTACTTACTGACGTGGAACGTCAGACATTCAGGAGAATGGATTGCATCAGTTAGCCAATTTCAGAGCTATGGTAATTTGTTGTTTTCTTGGTTGGTAAAGTAGCACTGACTTGTGTCACAAAAGAGAAACTAATTACCGTTAGAAATCATCTCTTAAGAATGCATAGGTGAGCAGTCATTTCAATCAAGATAAAAGAACTACAAAATTTATACATTCCTGAAGCTAAGATCACCTTCTTAGAAAGTGGTATTAAGTATGAACTAATTTATATGTTGATAAAACAAAGCTAAAACTCGTGTTTTTTAAATAAGTCATAGCTTCCTTTTGAAACTCTTTAACTGACTGAATCATTATTTGTGTTGTTGCATGCAGTCAAGTCAATTCTAATTCATAACAACCCTGTAGGACAGTAGAGCTGCTTCAAAGGGTTTCCTGAATTGTGACTTTTATGGAAGGTCTTTCTTTTGTTGAGTAGCTGAAGGGCTTGATCTATCAATCTTTGGCTTAGCTGAATTCTTAGCCATTGCACCACAAGGTTCATTTTTTTGAAGCATACATATACTCTCTCCATTCCTTGCTGTCTCTCATTGCCATCAAGAAAGTTTCAACTCTCAGCTGATCTTCTATTGTTTTTTTTTACAAGACTAAATCACATGTTAGGAGACTGTTCATTTTCTCCCTCAGTCATCGGCGGTTTCAAGCCATCAGAAAGGGATGGCCTTTGGCTTACTACTTCATCTCTCTATAGACCACACTACCAGAGATCCCTCCTGAAACCTTCGTCACCTATGATAAATCTATTAGATGATTGCTCTAAGCTAGGACAGTGACTCTTCCCAGGACTTACAGCTTTTCCTTTGAGAAGATTGTTGTTGTTGTTGTTGCTAAGTGCCATTGAGTTGTAGATGACTCATAGTGACCCTATGAATGAAAGATCTTAACACTTGTATAACTTTCATCATTTCTCCAAGTTCATAGATTTTCCAGAGGCAAGCCATTTTGCAAGTGAATGCCACTCATGCTTCCAAGCTTGTTTTAATCTGAAAGCTCCACCAAACATTGTCCACTGTGGGTGACCATTATCACATTTGATACATCAATGTCACAGTGTTTAGCATCACAGCAACCACGCAGTTTAGATCTTTTTATTTAAATGTACCTGATAATTTTAAAAGATAAATTATCATGTGGAAATACTGAATTCATTAAGTCCTGCTTCGTCACCAGTCCTCATTTTGGCACAGTATATTCTTAGTCTCTTTCAAAATTGCAGTTCTTCAAATGATGATAACCCAATTGTGATCTACTCATCTACTTGTGAAAATAATGACATGGGTCCTGACCTCAGGTGAGAAGTCAATGCCAAATCTAGTTGTGGCCACCATTATTTAATAGAGCTTAAAGATTTCAAGTTCTTTTTAATCTCACTGTGATGGCTGCTACATTTCTTTGGCTCTCTGAGCCTCTTCTGATAGCATAGACTCTCCTAGAACTACTCAGACCTCAAACTGGAAGCGATACATACCACAGTCTTCAATTCTTGCTGTGTTTATTTTTGGTTTGTCTTGTTAAAGTGCAAAATAGATTGCATATTTGGAAAATCTTCCTCTAAATTTTAATATTAATTATTGTTCATTCTATTCCTTCTAATCTATATGCCTTGAATTCTATAACATTATAAGATTACATAGTACCAGCCATACGTGGGTTAGAGTGTGAATTGCATTAAATTGCACAGAAATGTTTAAGCAACTTCCAACTGTCTAAACAGAGGGTTTAGACTACTTTGTGCTATATCTTCAAGCTCTGTTGTCTTTTTTACAAGCTCAAAGCATACCAAAACTACATGTGACTATTGAACCAAGTTCCAGAAGAGACAGGAGATATAACAGATATTTTGAATTAAAATGTTAGTATCACGAGCTTATGAAATAATATAATGTATACTACTCATGTGCAATTACATCTAAAGTTTCAAGGCATTCTACTGGAAAGAAAATTTTTCAGACATATTAATCAAAAATGTGATCATTTCTTTTGCCAGCATATGTTGCGTTAACTTTTAGACATACTTTGATAGCACATAGAGATGTAAGGATAAAGAAGAAAAAAATCTCACCATGAGAAGTATTTTGTGGGGAGGAGAAAGCCTTGTAATATGGAAATGAAAGCTCAAATTGCTTGTTTATTATGCCAAGAATGGTCCTATTTATATGATCCATATCATAAAGGTGGAGAGTTTAATAAGAAATCTGTGTCAACTTGAAAGGATTGCAGGTCTTCAAATGGCTATATGCCAATAAAGAAAACCTAAATTATACACCAATGGAAGAACATAATTTACTGTTCATTGTGCTTTTGAAAAAGTTGGTATAAATCTTTATGGATATGAAACATAAAAAATCTTTTTTTAACTGGAGGAATGTGTTGGTACAGTGGGCTGTCTGTTCTTTTTTCCCTTTTCTTTATCATTTATAACTTATCTACCCACCTTAATACACACACACACACACACACACCTGCAATTATATGTGGCATGGCTATTTGGAGCTCTTTGCTTCTAAACATTGTACAGTTTTGGAGTTTGGGTTCTGAAAATAGCAAAATTTGTATTCTATTTTCCCTTTCTGAGGTTTGCATTTGATGCTTAGAGCTTCTCTGAAGAATTTTAAAGCTCTCATTAATCTGAGAATAAATGTATAATTTGGTCTAATTTTGTTCCCTATCTTTATGATAATAACAATCACCTTACATTTGAAAGGAAACCTTTTTCTTTTCATTTTTTACAAAGATAGGATGCAATTAAAGTAATTCTGTAAATATGCAGTCTGTGTGCTTTCTGAAGTTCTTTAAAGAAATAATCAGGTTTTGAACATTCTTTACCTGGCATCAAAAGGACTGTATCATCCCCCTGGGCATTTTAAGGTAGGTTCAGTGACAGAACTATTTACTTTACTTTACCTTCAATAGATCGTTGCAACATTCAGAGTAGGATACTTAAAAAAATACTGTATCGAATTATTGAGCTACAGTGGCAAGATTGCAAAACACACCTCTCTGATGTTACAAAATATAATAACCATTTGTTTACTGCTTGTAAGTTTGAATAAAAATTTGAGATTTCCCTGACTCGTACTCCCACATTTATGTAAATAGGCATAAATACTAAGTTCGAGAGACTTCTGCAATGATACTATTCCTGAAGTATGTTGTGCCCTTTTCTTTATAGTCATAAATCACAACAGCACAACATTTTGCTTCAACTTCCTCTTGTGTACTGTTGAATTGAAACTGACTCAGTCAACCTTACAGTTTTCAGAGACAGTAAATTACACAGGAGGATATTACCTATCTTTCTCCTGAAAAGAAGCTGGAGGATTCGAATTACAAGGCTTTTGGCAGCACAAGTGCTTAACACTAAGCTATCAGATTTCCTAATTACACCGAAATTAGTATAGCCCATGAAATATGTGTGCAAAAAGTGAGAGAGAGAGAGAGAGAGAGAGAAGAAAAAGAAAGGAAAAAGAACAGACTGTCTACTATAATAACACATTTCCCCAGTTAAAAAAATCACACTCTACTCAAGTTTGAACCTTCTTCACCTCACTCTTCAAGAGCTCAAGTTTTAATTTAACTTCATGTGAGTGGCTGTTTTTTACCGTTAGGGTATATACCATAATCAAAAGCAACACTTATACCATTGACTCTTGTTTTATTGCCAAATATAGATCCCTTATCAGTCTCAGACAAGCACTCTATCCTCACATTATAACCTCCTAGGGTAAACATTAAAACACTCTGAAAGTTCTTCATTTACAGTTTTCACTTCTGTTGCTACCATTTTTCTTGTTGTCAATTACTGAAAACACTAAAGCAATATTCTAATTATAGTTTCCAGAAATTCATCAGAATATAATTTTTAAATCTAAGTAGAAATTGTTTATCCTTTAATTAAACAGATATTTAAACAACCCCAAATGAACCCAGATATCATGCAATAGAATGTTGTACAATAAATTATGTATTGATTGCAAATGTCTCTTTCAAAAACCATAAATGGTTATGATATATATAGGAATTTTGCCTGATAGAGCAATAGGCATCAAATCAACTACACCAGTGGAAACAGTGAAGAAACTCAATATCATCAACCAGAGGTATCAGCATCATTTGTTAATTTTTAAGTTAAAATTGAAGCGAAGAAAAAGGAATATAAGTTCACAAAAGTCAAAATATTAATTTGACCTACCTGAATTTGAAGAATATCTCACAAATAGACTTGATGTATTGAACACTAATGACCACAAATCAGATGCATTGTTGAGTGACACCGAATGACAACACATGTGAAGAAAGCCACAAATTTTTAAAAGAACAGTAAAGCAAGAAAAGACCAAAATTGATGTCAGAAGAGAGTCTGAAATTTCCTTGAGGTCTTAGAGAAACTGCAGTGAAAGGATATTACGGTGTAAGAGAGCTGAACAAATAGTCACTTAAGAAGACAAAGCAAAATATTGTAGCAAAATGCTCAAAGACCCAGAGTAGAAACCTAAAAAGGAAGAATATTCATTTCAAACTGAAATAAGTGAAAAACATTCATGTCCACGTCCCTAGTAGCAATAAAGGGAAAATATTGAATAGAAGAAACAACAAAGGAAAATTGAAAGAATATTAAAAAAATAATTGTACCAAGAATAATTAATCAAGGCTCAAACATTTCTCTTTCTCTCTTACATGATTATCTAATCAAAAGCAACTAGTAGTTAACTCTCCAGAGAGTTTCCAGAGGCTGTAGATTGCATGGGAGTAGATAGCCTATCTTTCCCCATGTAACAGCTGCTGGATTCAAACCACCTGCGTTTGGGTTGACAGCCCAATTTCTTACAAACTAGAGCTTCCTTAAGACATTTCAGGAGATTGCATAAGATCAACCAATGTTGATGAAAAAGTTTAAACTACCCTGAATACCTTGATGAAAAAGAAAGGTTCCAGAAATAACAATAGAAAGGTTTCAACAAACCCATCCTTAGACATATACACTCACTTAAGCTGAGAAATTAGAAGACAACTACCTGACCATATTCATGTGCATTCCAAACAAAAAGTGACCAAAAGAATGTTGTCATTGTTAAGTGCCTTCAAGTACAACTCATAGTAACCCTATGAACAACAGATCTGAACTGTGTCCTATCTTGTCACTTCCTCACAATTTCTTACACATTCAAGCCCACTGCGGCAGTCACCTTGTCACTCCATCTGGTTGAGGGTCTTTTTCTTCTTTGCTGTCCCTCCATCTTTCCAAGCATGATTTTCTTCTCCAAGGAACAGCTTATCCTTGCAACACACCCAAAGTACGTGAGATGAAGCTTTGCTATCCTTGTCTCCAAAGGAGCACTGGAGCTGCACCTTCTCCAAAACATATCACTTTGCTCTTTTGGCAGTTCAGGAAATATTCAGTACACTTCTCCAACACCATAATCCAAAGCCATCAGTTCTTCTTCTGTCATCCTTATTCATTGTTCAGCTCTTGGATGCATAAGAAGTGATTTAAAAGACCATGGCCTGAATGAGGCACACCTTAATTTTCAAATTGACATCATTGCTCCTCAATAATTTAGAGAGGTCCCTGACTGCAGACTTTCCTAAAGAAAAATGTCTCCTAATCTTCTGAATGCTGGTACCAAATGAATTTGACTGTGTGAAACATAACAAATTGTTGCTAACATTTAGAAAAATGGGAATCCCACAACTTTAAATAGTGCTTATGTGGAACCTATACCCATCCCAAGAAGCATGGACAGAGGAAGGGAACACTGTAACTTGCTGTTAACTGTAGTTGAGTTGAAACTCATAGCAATCCCAAGTACACCAACTCTGAATCTCGCTCTATCTTGTGCCAACCTTATTGTCTCTGACACACCTACCCTTGTTACCCCAGTCACTGAGTCAATCCGTCTCATGGAGGATCTTTCTCTCTTACACTGTCTCTCTACTCTCCCAACACTATGTCCCTCTCCAAGGACTGGTCCCTCCTTGCAATATGCCCAAAGAATGTCAGAAAAAGCCTTAGAATTGTTGTATCCAAGGAACAGTCTTGCTTCACCCTGCTTGCTGAAAGTGAAGAGAGAACTCGATTGACATAGTTTGTAAAGAGTTTTTACCTCTCTAGTACTTTGAATCCACTAGGGGCACCTTGAAAAAGAAAAAGCAATCTTCAGCCATGCAATATTACAGCCCTAAAATCCAGTTAAGGGTCAGTTATGGAAAGGTGTGTACCAAGGTTGTATTTTTTCTCCGTATCTATCCAATCTATTCAATCAGTATACTGAGAAAATCATACCAGAAGATGCACTATATTGAAAGAAAACTCATCAACAACTTGCATTATGCAGGTGATACAACCTTGCTTGTTGTTTTATTAGTTATATGCCATTGAGTCATCTGCATTTCAAAGCAACCCTACGTACAGCAGCTCTGAAGCCTATCCTATGCTGAACCTGTCTCACTGGCTCTGATACACAAACCACATTTCCCCAGTTTCTGTGCCAATCCATCTCATCCAGGGTCTTCCTATCCTGCCTGCGCTGTCCCTCCACCCTTCCAAGCATGATGTCCTTCTCCAGGTCCTTCTGGCTATGTGCCGAAAGTATGTGAGACAGAGCTTCAAAATCCTAGCCTCCAAGGATAAATACGGTTTCACCCTTTCCAAGACAGATCTGTTTGTTCTCTTGTTGGTCCATGATATGTTCAATACTCTTCTCCAGCACCACAATTCAAAGGAATAAATTCTTCTGTCCTCTTTAGTCCTTGTCCAACTCTCTGATGCATAGCAATTAATTGCGAAGAACATGGCCTGAATCAGGCATACCTTAGTCTCTAGACTGACATCTTTGCTTCTAAGAGCACTGGACCTCTAGAGAGGTCCCTGACTACAGATTTTCCCAGTGCAATTTGTCTTGATTTCCTGGCTGCTGGTGCCAAGAGTGTTGACTGAGCCAAAAAAGCTGAAATTGTGAACAACTTCAATATATTCTCGATCTATCATGGTGCTGTTAATTGGCCCAGTGGTGAGAATGCTTCAGTTGATGAGATGCATTGACTCAGTGACTGTGGTAATGGGGGTAGGTGTGTCAGAGATAATAAGATCCACACAGGATAGAGCAGGGTTTAGAGTTATTGTACATGGGGTGGTTATGTGTTGCAGGAGACTCGAAGGCCCATAACAACAACATCAAGAAAACAAAACTCTTCTCCACAGAACTAATTGTCAGAATTATGATAGATGAAGATTGAAATTGTTAAAATGTTTCATTTCACTTGGATCCACAATCAACATTCATTGTATCAGTAATCAGTGTAGAAAAAGAAGTATTGCGTCCAGGAAATACACTGTCAAGGATTACAGTTTAAAGATTAAGGTGTATCTGATTTAAGCCACAATCTTTTGTCAATTGCTTCCTATACATCTGGACAATGAATAAGGAAGGTGTAAGAAGAATTGATGACTTTTGTAGTTCAATATTGATTAATTTTATAAAATATAATGAGTGGGAATGATTGTATGAAATGATGTGATTGAAGGATAGTGTGAAACACAATGTATATAAGCTTTGTAAGCAAGCCAATATAAAATGGAAAAAAAAAGAATTAATACCTTTGAATTGTGATGTTGGAGAAGAATATCGAAGACACATGTCATGGACTGCCAAAAGAAGAAACAAATCTATCTTGAAGGAAGTGAAACAAGGCGGCTCTGTAAAGGCAAGTGTGGTAAAACTTCATCCCACTTACTTTGGGCATATTTTCAGGAGAAGCCAGTTTTGGGAGAGAAACATCATGCTGGGAAGGGTAGAGGATCAAAGAGAGGAAGACGCTCAGCAAGAAGGATTGACACAGTAACAACCACGATGGGTTTAATCAGGACAGAGATCATGAGGATGGTACAGGTTAGGGCAAGATTCAGTTCTGTCGCTCATAAAGTCCCTATGAATAGTAGTCAACTGGATAGTCCCTAACAACAACTTGAGCTGGTTTTGACCTGTCTGCAATGATTTTGAGGTTTCTGTGTATGTAAAGGCATTCCTTTTCCCTGCATTTTCTTAGATGCATCTAATTAAAAATATTGTTATATATACAATTCAAGATTCAAGAGTGGTTTAAGCAATTTGTAAAAAAATAAAATAAATCAAAGGCATAACAGGAAATAGATTTTGCATGGTTAAATAAAAATTTATTAGACTTAGAAGAAGTCTTTTCCTCTCCACATTTTAAATAAAAACAAGAAATATTTCACAAAGAAAAATTAACTCAGTAGATCTGTAATGAATATTTCAATCTTTAGTCAAAGTCTATGAAGAAATGATACTTTCTTCTTAGATTAAATTTTAAACTCCTATGTAGACTTATTTTTTTCTCCAATTCATTGCAAATTTTTAAGTAGTTCATTGGCTGAATTAAAACATGAAACAAAGCAAAAAAATGTGCCAAGTTTGCTTTGAAACAGCAACATCAAAGATGGAAAGGGGGGGGAAGTCTTTGCCTTCTCTCCCCTCCTCCCCCAAAGATTTTCATTTGTCATATTGAATAAATGAGTGAGCAAGGGTTTCTTACTCCCATAGAGCTGTTAGTGGTTAAGGAAACAATAAAGGATATTGTTACTAATAGGTAGGCAATATAATGAGAAAAAGAAGTGGCTGTGGTCATAGCTGCAGCTGTGCAGGCAGGACATAAAGTTTTCAAGAGTGTAAGAAAACAGCAAGAAATACTCATTACAAATAAAGAGACTTTTGACTGCTGGGTACAATGAGATTATTTGAAACATATAAGTTACCTCTAAAATGGAAAGTCCAGGCCACAGTCTTTAAAGTTTGAGGAGTTTTTTTTTCCTTTTTCAATATTTACCTTTTTTTTTTTTTTTTTAATGTGCTTTAATGTGAGTTTGGTTGTTTTTTGTTTGTTTGTTCGGTTTTTTTTTCTCTGCATGATATTACTTCCCCAGTCTTTGTCAAAAGGGATAGATTTTAGAGAAAATTGAATGGAGAAAGTCCAAGAACATAGTCCTTTATACAGAGGACTGCTTCAGGAGAGAAACTTTCCTGATAACCTTCAAATGAATTCCCGATCTCACTCTACTATTAAGGTATTGAAGACATGATCATTAAAACCAGTCAAAATGCACCAGTGAGATTCGCAGTGTTGATCAAAGGTGATTCGTTAGCATTCTGAACCCATGAGAGAACAGTGCACGCAAAGTTAATACCCGTTAGCTCACGTCCTGAAGATGTGGCCAATTTCAAAAAAGGATAAGGGGAAAAGTGTACCGTCAACTGAACTGTGCTTACTAACTGCTACCTGATTTGAATTAAGAGACGAAATACCGATATTGCAGCGGTCAAGAATACCTGGATTGGAACTATGCACTGATACCAGCTATAGACTTTGGAGAAATAGCTTAACCTCTATGCACTTTGGAGTCTTAAAAAGTGAGATAACTAAAAGCCTTTATATTGCAGGCTTTTTAAAGGTTTAAATGAAATAAATGTGTACTTCAATATTTTTTTTCTTTTGGAATAACTTTAGATACACAGGCAAATTACATGAACAAAAAGTTCTCATACGCTTATTTTTCAGTTTGCCATAATCCTACCTTGTTGTTATTAGTTGCCAATGTATCAATCTTGATCCATGGTGTTCCCATGTGTGCAAAATATTAAATACTCAATAGGGCTTTTGAGGGTTTTTTTTCCAGCTTTTACAATTTTTTAAAATTTTATACTGTTTTACTTACAAAATTTTATGTATTGTTTTACACACCCGATTCTTCCCATTTCCTCTATCCACCTCTACCTCCATCCATCAAATTGTGTGACCCTATGATTAAACACCCCCCTATCTCCCACCCCTAGCCCCTGCGCATCTGCACACCTCTGCTCCCACCCTCCCCTGCTTCTATTCTCATATACATTCTACAAAATAATGGTCTTACACCATATTTGTCCTTATGGGACTGAGTTAGTCCACTTAGCATAATGCTCTCCAGTCCCTCCCAAGTTAGGTAGTAATCTACAGAATCATTACTTCTGTATGCTTCATAGTATTCTATCATGTAAATGTACCATAATTTCTTAATCCATTTGATTATGGTTGGACATTTGGGCAGTTTCCATGTCCTTGTGATGGTGAATAACACTACTATTAACATTGGTGTACAAATCTCCTTTTGTGCCTCAGTTCTCATTCTTTCAGGATATGGAATTTGTATGTTCAGCTTTCTGAGGAAATGCCAAACTGTCTTCCAGAGTGGTTGTATTATTTTACAATCCTACCAACAATGTCTAAGAGTTTCTATCTCTCCACATTCTCTCGAACATTTATTACTTCTCAGCCTGTTAAACATTGCCAGTGCTAGTAGAATGAGATGGTATCTCAATATGGTTTTTATTTTTATCTCTCTTATTGCCAGTGATTTTGGGTATTTTTTTAAATGTGTCTACTAGCCATCCAAGTATCTACCTCTGTAAAAAGATTTTCCATGTCTTTTGCCCATTTTGTACTTGGATTTATCAGTCTTTTTCTTATGGAGACCCTACAGGATTCTGTAAACATTTGATATGAGATGCTTCTCTGAAGTGGTATTCCCAAATGTTTGTTCCCAGTCAGTAGGTTTTCACTCTGTCGAAAAAAGTTTTTGATGAAAACAGGGATTTAATCTTTAAGAGGTCCCTTTCATCAATTTTATCCTTTTGAGATTGAACATTTCTGACTGTATTTGGCAGTTTCTTTATACCATAAACTAGGCCATTTAGGATTCATCTCAGTTTGTCTCTGATGAACTTTATGGTTTTAGGCTTTATTTCCAGGTCTCTGATCCACCTTGCATTGATTTTTGTGCATGGTGTGAGATATGGATTCTGTTTCAGCTTTCTGCAGGTAACAGTTGAGTTTTGCAAACACCATTTGTGGAAGGACTTGTAATTTCCTCATTTGATAGATTTTATTTCCTCATTGAACATCAATTGACCTTAGATAGATTGGTCCATTTCTGGGTTCTCGATTCTGTTCCATTGGTTTATGTGCCTATCATTATACCAGTATCATGTTGTTTTGGTTACCACCACTGTGTAGTAGGTTTTGAGGTCAGGGAGTGCTATGCCTCCCACTTAAGTTTTGGTTTTCAGAAATGTCTTGCTTATTTAGGATCTCTTTCTTCTCAAATAAATGTGATAATTTCCCTTTTGATTTTCTTGAAAAATGAATTTGGTATCTTTATTGGAATTGTGTTGAACATGTAGATTGCTTTTGATAGGATTGTCATTTTCACAATATTGAGACTTCCTATCCATGAACAGGGCGCATTTTTCCATTTCTTTAGGTCTTTAATGTGTCTTGCAGAAATGTTCTGTAGTTTTCTTTGTATGGGTTATTGGGTTTTTGTTTTGTGTTGTTGTTGTTGTGTGTGTGTGTGTGTGTGTGTGTGTGTGTGTGTCTACTTAGGTTCACTCCCAAGTATATCAACTTGTGGTTGGCTGTTATAAGTGGTATTGCTTTCTTGGTTTCCTTTCCTAAGTTTTCTTTGTTATTGGAGAGGAATCCCACTGATTTTTGGTTATTAGTCCTATATCATGCCACTCTTCAAAGTCGGCCTACTAACTTTAGTAGGTTTTATGGTTGAGTCCTTAGAGTTTTCTGTGTACATATCATATCATCTACATTCAGAGAAAGTTTAACCATCTCTTTGCAGATCTGGATGCCTTTTATTTGCTTCTCTTGTATTGCTGTAGCAAATACTTCCAATACAATACTGAATAGAAGGTGGCTACAGTGGGCTTCCTTGTCTGCTCTCTGCTCTCAAGGAAAATGCTTTTAGCCTTTCTTCATTGAGAATTATATTGGCTCTTGGTTTTGCATATATACTTTTCACTATGTTGAGCAAATCCCCTTCTATTCCGATTTTGCTGAGTGTTTTAATCAACAAGTGCTGTTGGGTTTTGTCAAATGCCTTTTCTGCATCAATTGCTAATTTCATATGGTTCTTATTATTTGCACTGATAATATGGTAAGTTATGTTGATTGTTTTTTCATATGTTGACCCATTCTTGCATACCTGTTATGAATCCCACTTGGTCAAGATGAATTCTTTTTTGATGTATTTTTTAAATTCAATTTGCTAGCATTTTATTAAGAATTTTTGCATCTATATTCATGAGAGATATAGGTCTGTCATTTTCTTTCTTGGTACTATCTTTACCTGGTTTTGATATTAGAATTGTGCTTGCATCATAAAATAAATCTGGGGGTATTCCTTCTTTTTCAATTTTTTTTTTAAATAGTTCAAGTAGAATTGGTGATATAGATCCTCTCTGAATATTTAGTAGAATTCAGTTGTGAAGGCATCTGGTCTAGGACTTTTCTTATGGGGAAGTCTTTTTATGAGCTATTCAATTTCTTCTTTTGTAATAGGTCTGTTCAAGTGTTTTATACATGTCCTTGTCAATCTGGGTAGGGCATGAGTTTTAAGGAATTTGTCCAGTTTCTCTAGGTTTTCAAATTTATTATAGTTTTTCACAGCATTCTGAAATTATCGATTTAATTTTATCTGGTTCTGCTGTGATATCATCTCTATAATTTCTTAATCGAGTTATCTATGTCTCTCTTTGTTGTTGTTGTTAGGTTTTCCGGTGGTTTGTCAATTTTATTGAGCCTTTCATAAAACAAGCTCCTGGTCTCATTGATGGTTTCAGTTGTTTTTCTGTTTTCTATCTCATCTAGTATAGCCCTTGTTCTTATATTTATTTTTCTGATAGAAGCTGTAAGAGTAGATTGTTGTTCTTTTTATATTTGATGAAAGTCTTGAATTAATTATTGATTTTTCTTCTTTCTTAATATGTATTAACTATTGCTATTATTATTGTTATGAACTGTTCCTGAAGACTCCCTTAGCTGCATCCCAGAAGTTTTGGTATGTTTTATTTTCATTTTAATTTGTTTCAAGGAACATTTTTCATTTCATTTTTTTTTATAACCCAATTGTGTTCTAGCAGAGAGTTACTTAGTTTCCACATGGATGATTTTGTAAGTTTTACCCTCTTGTGGTTTATTTCTAGTTTCAAGTTAGTTCAAAGGTTTTTTTAAAAGTAGGTCTGTAAACTTCATTCCAATATATATGTGTAACTTCAAACCAGCAATCTTTAGGCTAGTAATCTGGTATTTTCATCATCTGTGGCAGTGCAGGCACACATCTCATTTTATATTATCATGGGATAATTGTCAACATTGAGAAGCTAGCACTAACGCATTACAATGAACAAAATTTCAATCTTTATTCAGAATTCACCATTTCTTCTTCTAATGTATTTTTTTCCATGCCACAATTCAAGATACCACATTTTATTAAAGAAAATATTTATTTTCTTTTTAAAGCACTTAGAACAATGTGTATGAAACATGGTAATTGCCTGTTAAAATATTATTTATTTCATAAAATTATTTTCATATAAATGAGATGGAATATGTTGCTATATATTAACCAAATTTTGTTCCAAATTTCCTACACTGAATATTCAAATGTGAAGGAAATAGATATGGTCACTTCAGTAAAATATTTCAAAAAATAAATTAAAACAAAACAAAAGTAACTCATGTTTAATAAAAATAGCCACAGGTTCATTGTTTAAAAGGAAAAAATCATCTATAGGTTATCATCTAAAGATTAGAGAAATAAGTGATGCTTCAGTTTTTCGGCTGCATAATTTATTCATTCATTTGACAAATTATTAATTTATATAACACAGTCATAATGTATTTTAACTCTAAAATACATTAAGAATGTATTGTAATGTAGTGGAACTGTAGAAGGTCAGCATAAGATAGGAAGACCCTCAACAAAATGGAGTGGCCCAGTTACTGTTAACAATAGGCTCAGGTGTGTCTGGGATGATAACAATAGCACAGACTAGGGCAAGGTCATTGTTCATAGGATTACTATGAGTTGTAGTTGATTAAACAGAACATAACTATAATACAATACATAAGACAATATACCACAGGTTAAGTTCTCCAGTGGCAAGCTCAGTCTCTTTTCTTATTATGAAGCTTACATTCTCTGCAGAATCTAAATCAAATATTTGAAGTGGAATCTGAATCACTCCACTATGGAATAGAAGGGCATATGATGCCTTTATCTATATCCATTCACAATGTTGTATCAGAAGTGTTAAAGAAGATCTTAGTTAAGAGAAGGTGACTGGACATAATTAGCCAGCTATACAGTAAACAATAGGGACTTAAAATATGGATGCTATGGAAAATTGTGTACGACTCTCAAAGTTTCCATCTCAACTCTCCTAGAATTATTTCTTCAATAGAGTTAGTCTTACCCAGGTCTATTAACAATAATAGCTAAATATGATTGGATTCTTACATCCTGCCAGGTCCTTTTGTAGGCACTTAGCCTGCATGCCTCCTGTAAACCTCATAATCAGTGTGTGAAGATTATATTATCTCCCAATTTATACATGAGAAAAATATGATAGAAAAAATATAATAGAAGAGCAAAGAAACAATTTTCACAATTTTCTGGACACAGAGAAGAACTTACCCCTAGGAAAAATTATAAAATTAAATTTGTTGGTATTATTGTTAGGTGTCAACGAGTCTCCTCAAACATCACAATCCTGTGTACAGGAGAATGAAATCTTACCTAATCCTACCCTGTCCTCACAATCTCTACTGTGCTTAAGCCCATAGTGGTAGCTATTGTGTCAAATCATTTTTTTGGTCCCCCTTGGAGGCAAGGATTCTGGGGCTTCATCTGACATACTTTGGACATGTTGCCAGGAGGGACCAGTCCTTGGAGAGGGACATTATGCTTGGGAGGGTGGAGGGAAAGCGCAGGAGGGGAAGACCCTCTATGAGATGGATTGATTCGGTGACTGGGGTAATCGGGATGGGTGTGTCAGAGGCAGTGCGGTTAGCGCAGGATAGAGCAGGGTTTAGGGCTGTTGTGCATAGGGTCGCTATGAGTCGGCAACGATTCGGCACATAACAACAACAACTACTACTTTGCTAAGCATGATGTCGTCTTTTAGGGCTGGACTCTCTTTATAACATGCCCAAAGTGTGAGACCAAGTTTTGCCTCATTTCTAAGGAGCACTCTGCCCGCAATTTTCCCCAGGAACATATGTTTGTTCTTTTTGGTTCTTTATATATTGAATATTCTTTACCAATACTGCAATTCAAAGGCTTTAATTCTTTGGTCTTCTTCATTTATTTATTGTCCAACTTTGACACACATTTGTTGTTGTTGTATGTGCTGTCAAGTCAACTACAACCTGGAGCAACCTTTTTTGCACAGTAGCTTTGAATCCATTTCTATTCTGAGCCAGTCTCGTTGTCTCGGATACACCTACTCTGATGACCCCAGTAATTGTGTCAATTCATCTTATTGAAGTCTTCATCTCCTTCACTGTCCCTCCACCCTTCCAAGCATAATGTCCTTTCCAAGGACTGGTCTCTCCAAGCAACATGCCCAAAGTATATGAGATGGAGCCTCAAAGTCTGCTTCCAAGGAGCAATTTGGTTTCACCATCTCAAAGACATGCCTGTTAGTTCTTTTGACAATTCGTGGTATGTTAAATAGTCTTCTCCAGCACCACAGCTCAAAGGACCAAATCTTCTTCTGTCACCTTTGGTTACTGTCTGACTCTTTGATGCACAGCAAGTAATTGGTAAGACCATGGCACGCCTTATTCTCTAGACTGACATTGTTGTTCTTTGGCATTGGAGAGGTCCCTGACAGCAGATTTTCCTTTTTTATGATTTCTTGGAAACACATGGTCACATGCACCTTAGTACTCAAACTGACATCTTTGAACAAGTTCTTGGCATCAGATTTGTCCATTGCAATACATTGTTCAAATAAAATTTATTTCCACTAAATTAAAATACCATGGACTGCTAGGAAAACAAACAGATTTGTCCTGGAAAGGGTTAAACTGGGTGGCTCCTTGGAGGCAAGGATTCTGA
>NW_006399752.1:9213555-9230393 GCF_000299155.1 Elephantulus edwardii
CTTGGGAGGGTGGAGGGACAGCGCAGGAGGGGAAGAACCTCTATGAGATGGATTGATTCGGTACCGGGATGGGTGTGTCAGAGGTAGTGCGGTTGGCGCAGGATAGAGCAGGGTTTAGGGCTGTTGTGCATAGGGTCGCTATGAGTCGCAAACGACTCGACGGCACATAACAACAATATATATATATATATTTCGTTGAAACTAAAACCTCAGACTATTTTCTCAACTTTCTGATGAGCAAATTTCATCTAATTATGCATGTACTGATATAATCTGTGTCTTTTTTTTTAACAATGTGTTCAAATTACTAGCAATGAAGCATCTACTACTGTCTCCATTTTGTGTGCTGTATTAAAGATTGAAGTTAATGAGATAATTCCCTCCCTTAGAAACTCTGGATAATTATTACGTTTTGTTTTCATTTCCCAAACTCAAAAATGCACTGACATAGAAATAATTAACCAATTGCCATCAGGTCATTTCTAGCTTATGGTGACCCAAGTGCCAGAGTAGAACTGTACATTTCATAAATATCATGAAAATGGAACAAGGTAGACACAGTAAGGAATACACAAACATAATGTGATGGGAAGAAAAATAGGATACAAGAAGGCTTCATGCTTAAGTACAACATTTGAAACTAAGTGATAGTTGAACAAGTTGACACAGGATAAAATATACTTAATGAAAGAAAAATTTATCGAAGCAAAAAGTTTTTAGGACACCAAATTTATTGTAAAAGTTCTAGCCGATCTGATGTGGCTGAGCTGCAGACTGTTTTAAAAGTCCGAGGTCATGATGGAGATTATATTTGAATGGATCTAAATGCCTGGATAAGGATATTGTACTTTATATAGCAGGAAATGATGAGCTATTAAAGAATTTTTGCTATAGTATTGCTTTAAATAGAACTGGACTTAAGGAAGATTATTTTGTAAGTGTATAGATTTCAATGTAGGGAGAGAAAAGAGGCGGGGAACTTTAATTATATTTGTTCTGTTATCCATTAGAAATCATGAGTGCCTGGACTAAGGCAGAAACAGAAGAAATGGAATTTAAAGAATAAAGAAAAGAAAAATTCAGGACCTCCAGAAAAAAAGACTGATAACCCAATTACAAAATGAGCAAAAGACATGGAAAGACTTTTCACAGAGGAAGACATTCAGATGGCCATCAGAAACATGAAAAAATGCTCTAAATCACTGGCAATAAGAGAGATATAACTCAAAACGGCAATGAGATATCATCTTACCCCAATAGCAGTGTCAAAGTTTAGCAGGGTAGCAAGCAATAAATGTTGGAAAGATGGGAACTCTCATACACTGATGGTGAGATTGTAATATGATACAACTACTCTGGAAAGCAGTTTGATGTTCCTAAAAAAAGTTGAACATAAAAAGCTGGTGTGACTCAGCTATTCCACTACTAGGAATGTGTTGTTGTCATTGTTGTCGTTGTTATGTGCCATCGAGTCACTTGTGACTCACAGTGACCCTATGTACAAAAGCCCTGAAACCTGCTCTATCCTGTGTCAGCTTTACTGTCTCCAACACACCTACCCTAAATACCCCAGTCATTGTATCAATCCATTTCATCGATGTTCTCCCTCTCTTTATCCATCTATCCACCCTTCCAAGCATTTTGTTCCTCTCCAAGGATAGATTCCTCCTTGCAACACACCCAAAGTATGTCAGATGAAGACTCAGAATCCTTGCCTTTAAAGAGCAGCATGGTTTCACCCTCTCTAGAATGAACCTGTTTGCTCTTCTGGAAGTCCACAATATATTCAACACTCATCTTCAGTACCACAGCTCAAAGGCATCAATTCTCTTTCTATCAATCATCCTTAGTCATTGTCCAGCTTTCTGAGGCATAGCAAGCAACTATAAAGACTATTCCTGGATCAGGCACATCTTAGTCTCCAGACTGACATCATTGCTCTTTAATACTCTGGAGAGGTTCCTGACAGCTGACTTTCCCAATGCAATTCATCTCTTGATTTCCTGGCTGCTGGTACCAAGAGTGTTGATTGTGGAGCCAAACAAACTAAAGCTGTTAACAATCTTAATCTCTTCACCATCTACCTCAAGAAAATTAGAACTGAGACACAAATGGAGATTTATACCCAATGCTCATAGCAGCATTATCTACTCCACCATCACAAATACAAGAAAACAGCTCAAATGTCTAACAACAAATTAATGGATTGAGAAATTGTGGTACATTCACACAATGGAATACTATGCAGCACTCAAAGCAATGATTTAGAAAAATATTATATAACTTTGGAGAAACTGGAAAGCATTATGCTGCATGAACTCAGTCTTGTAAGGACAAATGCTACATAAGACAAATATTGCAAAAAGAGAAGGATAATAATGAGTAAAACATGTATGTGAACTCAAGGGGGATTGTGTGAGAGTGGAAGGATGAGGATAGATAGAGGCAAAAACTTCAGGAGTACACTGTTTGGTGGGTGAATGGAGGAGGGGAAGGAAATGGGAAGGATCTGGGTGAAAAGACAGATAATGATGTACAATGTCCAATGGTGATTAATTTTATATGGACTGCTAGGAAAACAAACAAATTCATCCTGGAGAGGGTTAAATCTGGTGGCTCCCTGGAGTCAAGGATTCTGAGGCTTTGTCTAACGTACTTTGGACATGTTGTAAGGAGGGTCTGGTCCTTGGAGAGGGACATCATGCTTGGGAGGGTGGAAGAACAGCGGAGGAGGGTAAGGCCTTCTATGAGGTGGACTGATTCAGTGACTGGGGTAATTGGGATGGGTGTATTGGAGACAGTGCAATTGGCACAGGACAGAGGAGAGTTTAGGGCTATTGTACGTAGGGTTGCTATGAGTTGCAAGTGACTCGATGGTACATAACAACAACAACAATACATAATAATATATAATAATCTCATAATACATGAGAATGATTGTACGAAACAATATGAATGAGGAATAGTGTGAAACACAATGTATACAAACCTTGTAAGCTTGTATAAAACAAATTTTAAAAAGAGAATGTGGTGATTAGCAAAGATACTGGAAAATTGTGAAAGACATTTTAGGTGCTTAAGGAGACTTGATAACCGAGAAAAGTATGCTGTGTTAACAAAATCTGGACGACCTTAACAGTATTGCAGGACAGATAAGGTCCTGAGCTTTTGAAGATAACGTAATGAGCCTTTCTTTTTTTTTCACGTGTTGTGTTTATGATGTTTGTGGAAGTTAAATGAAGACATTTAAGTAAATGAGAAAATATGCAAAACTTTGTTTTATGAAAGAGCGATTGATTATGGATAGACCTCTTGAGCACAGAAATCACTCAGTACAAATGGTAAAGAAGGAGAAAGGGAGAGAAGAAAGTGAAGAAAGAACTACTATAGAAAATCTTCACTTCAGAATTGAGGAAGTGAAGGACAAATAAAAAGAACATATACATATTTGAAAACCAGAGACATAGCAAAGGAACCAAGAAAACAGTGGAATATTCTAGCAATAAAGAATTTTAAGAAAGCAAAAGTCAGAAGCTTCATGAATAAAAAAGGCAGTTTACAGGCAGAAAATACTAATTTGTTTAATCTACTACAGCATGGGTGGCCTCGTGGTAAGGAGGTGCTCTGCCAAACCGAAGGAAAGGGTGTTGTATCCACCAGCTGCTGCATGGGAGCAAGATGGGCAATCTCCTCCCATGAGATTAATAGTCTCTAAAAACCTGCTAGAGAGTCAGCTCCGATTTAGTTCCAACTCAGCAGCACACAACAACAATAACAACAATGGTTTGTCCACAAAAATTATTCCATAAAATCTTAAGTGATTTCCGAAGCAAAAATGTAAAAGGGAAAAAATCATTTTTAAAACCTAAAAAAAATTCCAAATTATAGAGGGACATCATGCTGGGCAGAGTGGAGGGACAGCGCAGGAGGGGAAGACCCTCTATGAGGTGGATTGATTCAGTGACTGGGGTAATCGGGATGGATGTGTCAGAGGCAGTGAGATTGGCACAGGATAGAGCAGGGTTTAGGGCTGTTGTACATAGGGTCGCTATGAGTCGCAAGCAACTCGACGGCACATAACAACAACAACAACAAAAAATTCATTAAAAGATTTTTGGCAAGCCTGTAAAACTCTTTTAAGTAGCAATTACATAAAGACACAGAGAGCATATATGTGTTTTTTAGAACCTCTGCTTATGATAAAAATATTTTGTTGGAAAAACCATTTGGCCTCTCAGAGTTTTAAAGAAAATATGTTTGCAATCATTTCATTGCAATGCCTAACTGCAATTTGTCTTCATCCTGGGGACTGGAAAGAATAATTTTTGAATTGTAATGTATTTCAATTTTAATTTTTTTTTCTAGATTGTATATCTGCTTTCCACATCCTAAACGTCTTAAAAAAAAAAAAAAGCTGTCAAATTCCCCTTAGGCCCTCTTATTTCCAAAACTTAAAGAGTCAAAAGACAATTAAAATTTTATGAGTCAGAGTCCCTTCATACATGGAACAATTAGCTTTTCTTGGAAAGTCTCACAATTTAATCAGGAACAATATAAACTGGAGGAGGAAACAAGTTGTCTAGATAAATATATGATAGATGAGTGAATGAATAAAGCATAGGAAGAGATTGATACCGATATATCCTCTATCAATTTAGAATGTCCTATATTTACATCTTTAAATGCCAGCCCTTTCCAAGTCAGAGTACTAAGTAGAAACTTGTCTAGAAGTTTGTTTTATCTTGTAGAGATGATGCAAAGTCACACCCAGAAATTTCTTCGTCTTTGGTGTTTGTCTTACCTCTGCCCTGTCCATGTTCTTGAGTACTCAATACCACTAATTGTAAGAGACCAAAAAAAAAGTTATCTTCTTACATCTTAAGTTGAAACTTTCATTGCCAGTGAGTCGGAATTCACTCATCTCTGGGCCTCAATGGCTTTTTCTGAGGCTGTAACTCCCACAGAAAGAGAGAACTCAACTTTGTCCCAAAGAACAGCTGGTAGATCTATCTGTACATGCTGGTACCAGCACGGCTTCGAACTAGCAGCTCTAATTTCTATGGGCTATCCAACAAACAGGTTCTAGGAGTGGATTTTTTTGAACAATGCTCTTTTAGTTTTAAGAGCATTATTAACATCTCACTTCTTAGCACCTTAGCACTTTTGATTGTTGTGCTGGTGATTATGTGCCTTTGACTTGTATGTGTCTCATAGTGACCCATCTGAACTCTGCTCTATTCTGAGGCAGTCTCACTGTTTCCAACACACCTACCCCCACTATCCCTGTTACTGTGTCAATCCATCTCATCTGGGGTCTTCCTCTGCTGTACTGTCCCTCAACCCTTTCAAGCATGATGTCCTTCTCCAAGGACTGGCCCCTCCTGACCACACGCTCAAAATATGTGAGGCAGAGCTTCAAAATCCTTGCCTCCAAGGAGCAGCCTGGTTTCACCCTATCCAGGATAAATCTGTTTGTTCTTTTGGCAGTTCATAGTATGTTTAATATTCTTCTTCAGGACTACAGCTCAAAGTTATCAATTCTTCTGTCATCTTTGGCTATTGTACAGTTTTCTGATGCATAGCAAACAATTGTGAAGATCATCATCTTCACAACCAGGCATACCTTAGTCTTCAGACTGACACTGTTGCTCCTCAGCACTTTTGAGAGGTCCCTGAAAGCAGCCTTCTCCAGAGCAATTAATCTTTTGATTTCTTGACTCCTAGTGCCAAGAGTGTTGATTGTAGAGCCAAGAAAGCTGAAACTACGAACAACCTCAGCCTCTTCTACATCTGTCATGGTGCTACCACTTGGCCCAGTGGTGAGAATCTTTGATTTCTTGATGTTGAGCTTCAGTCCAGACCTTCAGTCAGTCCTTGACCTTCTGCAGCAAATGCTTCAGGTCCTCTGCAGTTTTGCGAGCAAGGTTGTGTCATCTGCATAACATAGGTGTTGATAAGTCTTCCTCCAATCCTGATGCCATATTTCTCCTCATAAAGTCCAGTTCCTGAATAAGCTGTTTCGCATATAGATTGAAAAGGTATGGAGACAGGAGGCATCCCTGACTCCTTTCCTGATTTTGAACAATGTAGCATTTCTGTGCTCTGGTCTGATGACTATCCCTGGTCCAAATATACGTTTCACAAGAGCACAAGAGTACAATCAAGTGTTCTGGGACTCTCATTCTTCTCAAGGTTGTTGTTGTTATTAAGTGCCGTCGAGTCACTTGTGACTCATAGTGACCCTACGTACAACAACCCTAAACTCCGCTCTGTCCTGTGCCAATTGCACTGTTTCCAACACTCCCATCCCAATTATCCCTGTCACTGAATCAATCCACCTCCTAAAGGGCCTTCCTCTCCTGTGCCGTCCCTCCACCCTCCCAAGCATGATGTCCCTCTCCAAGGACCGGTCTCTCCTCACAACATGTTCAAAGTATGTTAGACGGAGCCTCAGAATCCTTGCCTCCAAGGAGCCACCCGGTTTAACCCTTTCCAGGACAAATCTGTTTGTTTTCCTAGCAGTCCATGGTATTCTCAATACTCTTCTCCAGCACCACAGCTCAAAGGCATCAATTCTCCTTCTATCCTCCTTGGTCATTGTCCAACTCTCTGATGCATAACAAGTGATTGCGAAGACCATGGCCTATATCAGAGGCACCTTAGTCTCCAGAGAGACACCATTGCTCTTCAGTACTTTGGAGAGGTCCCTAACAGCAGACTTTCCCATGGCAATGCACCTTTTAATTTCCTGGCTGCTGGTGCCAAGACTGTTGACTATGGAGCCAAGCAAACTAAAGCTGTGTACAATCTCAATCTCTTCACCATCCATCCTGATGCTGCCAATTGGTCCAGTGGTGAGAATCTTTGTCTTCTTGACATTGAGCCTCAATCCATATTGTAGACTGCAGTCCTTGACACTCTGCAGCAGGTGCTTCAGGTCCTCTTCAGTTTCAGCAAGCAGGGTTGAGTCATCCGCATAATGCAGATTGTTGATAAATCGTCCACCAATCTTGACCCCACATTTCTCCTCATAGAGCCCAGCCTCCCGGATAATCTGTTCTGCATATAGGTTGAAAAGGTATGGAGATAGGATGCATCCCTGGCGTACTCCCTTCCCAATTTTGAACCATGCAGTGTTCCCTTGCTCTGTTATGATGTCTGCCTCCTGGTCCAAGTATAAGTTTTGCATTAGAATGATCAAGGTTAGCCACAGTTTTTTGTGATTCACACAGTCAAATGTCTTTGCATAGTCAAGGAAACAGAGACAGACATTCCTGTGGTACTCTTTGCTTTCAGCTAAGATCCATCTGATATTGACAATAATGTCTCTAGTGCTATGGCCTCTTCTAAATCTGACCTATATTTCTGATAGTACTCTGTCAATGTACTATTCCAGTGATTTTTTAAATCATATTCAGGAGGGTTTTGCTTACATGATATCAGTGATATTGTCTGATAATTTCTACACTCTTATTGGGTCACCTTTTTTTTTAATGAGAAAAATATTAATCTCTTCCAGGAAGTTAACCATGTAAACATCCTCCAGATTTCTTGATACAACTTGGTGAGCACATCCAGGGCAGCATCTGTTTGTTGAAATATGTCAGTTGGTATTCCATCAATCCCTGGGGTTTTGTTCTTTGCCACCTCCTTCAGAGCAGCTTGAACTTATTCCATCATCACCATTGTCTCTTGATCATATGCTATTTCATCAAATTCTTTAGTGTCAGATAATTATTTTTGCTACAGTGATTCTGTGTACTCCTTCCAATTTTTTAAAATTATTTTTTATCATCATTTTTTGTGTGTGTGTACCACCGAATCAGATCCGGCTGGTACAAGAGGAGATTGCCCCTCCTCCTCCAACAAAACATCTGGTGGATTTGAACTGAGAGTTTTTGGGATTGTAGCACAACTTCTTACCCCTAGGCCACCAGAGCTCCTCCTTCCAAATTCTTTTAATGCTTCCTGTATCATTCAATATTTTACCCATAGCATCCTTAAGTATTGAAATTTGAGGCTTGAATGTGTTCTTCAGTTTTTTCAGTTTAAGAAATGCTGAGCAAGGCTGGCCCTTTTGGTTTTCCGACTCCAGCTCTTTGCACATTTCGTTAAAATACCTTGTTTTTTCATCTTGAGCAATTTTTCTTTTTCTTGAGGAAAATGTGATCCAAATTTAAAATAATAGAAATAAAAAGTCTTCAAAAGTACAAGATATTGTTTCATAAAGTATAAACTGGATATCAATAGACATACATCTAAATAGATAACATTGATAACTTCTTAAGCCTCAGCCAAAGCAGAAAACACACCTTTGAGAATCCAGCTGCTCCACTCATCTTCCTGAACTTTAAAGCAGCCTCAAACTGGCAACCACATGCCTTTTAAAATACCAGGCTAAATCCAATCAGCTTATACCCAACTGGGAGCAACAGTCCCACCCAAGCCTCAACCAAAACATTGATAATTTTTAAATATAGAAAATAGTATATGTTTTCTATATTTTTAAATATTAGTACTGTAATTAAAACTTATTACTATAAAATTTCTTCTGATTATAGAAATCCTCCATTGGGTTTCTGGAGCTTTAAATTGTAAAGGAAGGAGATTGTCCTTACACAGCCAAGACTACAGGACTTTGATCTATCAGTGTAATTCACTACAAACCAGCCCCCTCAAATCCCTACTGCTGGAATTCTCAAACAAAAATTAATTGTCCTCAAGTCAGAACTGACTCACAGCTGACTCACCACCAGCTTTTCAAAGGTGGAAAAACAGCACATTTGAATCTCCCTTGTTTGGTTTGGTAGTACAATCCCTTGCCAACTAGGCCACCAGAGTTCCTCACTATTGGAATTGACGCTGTTGTTTTATGTCATTGAGTCAGAATCAACTCCTAGCTGACCCTCCAGTAGGTTTTTATGGAAGAAGATTGCCCATCTTTCTCACATTAAGCAGCTGGTAGACTATTGAAAGACTCATTTAAAAATGAATTTAAAATTAGTGATATTTATTTCAGAAGACTCCACATCTTAGAAACCAGTGGATTTATTGTGGCAATCAATGCCAATCCTATAAAATGCCCTCATGTTTTATGATTTCTGAAATAAAAAAAATGAATGATTGATGTATGATTGATGAATGATTAACTTTGCATATGCAATAACTTTTTTAAGAAGTTTGATACATTATGTGTTTGAACACTATTTTATTCTGAAATTAGTGACTTTGATTTTGTTTAATTCAGTTAGAGACATAAGGATGATAAAACTTCATTTACATACTTTGGGCATGTTAGAAGGTGTTAGCTCTTGGAAAAAGACACTATGCTTAGAAAAGTAGAGGATCAGTTAAAAAAAAAGGCCACAATGAGATGGATAGACATAGTTACTGCAACAAGGGGGTTGAACGCATGGAGATTGTGAGGACAGTAGGCAAGTGTTCAATCTATTGTTCATAACAATCATTATGAATCACAATCATACAGCACTTGTAGAAGATCAAGGAATTCAATATAAATTTCATCTCAATGTCAAGAAAACAAAGATTCTTACCTCTGGACCTATAGGCAACATCATAGTGAATGGGGAAGAGATTAAAAATGCCAACAACTTTATCTTACTTGGATCCACAATTAACCTCCCTTTTACCAGCAGTCAGGAAATCAGGAGATGTATTGCATTGGGAATGTCTGCTGTTAGGGACTTCTCCAAATTATTTAGGAGTAACAATGTCAGTTTGAGGACTAAGGTTCATCTGATTCGTACCATAGTCTTTTCAATTACTAGCTATGCATCTGAGATCTGAACAATGAATATGGATGACAGAAGAATTTATGCCTTTGAGTTGTGGTGTTGCAGAAGAGCACTGCACATCTCATGGACTGTCAAAAGAACAAATAAATATGTCTTGGAGAGGGTGCAGTCAGAGTGCCCTTTGGAAGGCAACCATGATGCAGCTTCGCCTCACATACTTTAGGCATGTTGCTAAGAGGGTCTATTCCTGTAATTGGCCCTAGTGTTTCAGGAAGCTTTAAAACAACACAGAATAGGAGAGGGTTCAGATCGTTTGTTCACAAGGTCACTAGGAATCGTACTCAAATCAATGGCACTTAACAATAACAATTCTCTTTAATGTGTATTACACTAGCATGTTTCATAAGCAACCTTGAGAGAAATGGGAAACAGTGAACCAGTTTTCCATCTCTTTACACTCTAGTCTACTGTGGGAGGTGGCATTCTCCACAGAATTTAGTTAAGCAGGCCTTAATAAGCACTATATTCATATTGAAAGTGTACCGTAGAAACAAATATTTCTATACAGTAAAACAAACAAAAAACTCTCTCAGGTGAACAACAAATATTTGACTTTACACACTTATTTTAGTAGTTTTCTGTTATTAATTACTGCCCTGACATATAAAACATTTAGTATTGTGATACTAATCAGAGATCAATAATAGGATAAAGATTAATAAGGTAACTGGCATAATCAGAGTACTTTCTACACATTAATTTTTAAGGTCATTCCCAGATCATATAAATCACATTTTATCAAACCATATGCCGCTTAGACACACACACACACATCCCACACATACTATTCTACTAAATAGCAACAGTCTGTTTAAAATGAACTTCCATTAAACTGCATTATGTAGTTTCTGCATTTATTTCACATGTTTAAATCATGTCCTCTGACCTGTGATCCAAAGCAGAAGGCTGGTTAATGACTATGGAATCCATTAGCTTTTCTTATTCCATGTGCTTACATTGCAGATTAGCTATGGTTCTAACTTCCAGTTTTAGTGGAAACCGCTGGATTGTTCTGAGGTTAGTGTGTGTGTGTGTGTGTGTGTGTGTGTGTGTAGTATTTCAGAGAAAACTTCACTAATTCTCATAAATAGTTTAAAGATAGCATAGCAACAACACTTTTCCACATGACTCTTTGTCCTTTATAATTGCCCATATCACTGTCCCTCTTTGCGCCAATGTAGCCTTCTCTCTCCACAAACCCCTAAATCCATTCACTCTTCAATACTCAGTTTCCATTTATATTCCTTTCCCCCTTAACATGAATGATAAAAATAAAAGTACATTGATTTGGGGCAATTAGCATGGTGGACTGAAATGTCTACGCACTCAACTGCTCATCACAAGGCTGCAGGTTCAAAAACACTCTGGAGCATCTCAGCAAACAGCCCTAGAAACCTGCTTACAAAATGTCCCAGCCACAAACATTTTCTAGAACTGTTCTACTCTGTAGTTTATGAGGCCTCCGTTAGTAAAAATGTAATAAAAAATTTAGTTTGAGACCAATAACCATTAAAGAGCATTTCAAATGCTACCCTGCATTTCCCCTAAATGATGTATGTTTACAAACTAAAAAGAGAACATACTGACCTTTATGCTTCTTTTCATAGGTACTGACTCAGAAACAGTTCTAAAGTTGACTCAAGGTTCTTTAAGGATAAGATGATGGCAACTTGGTAGGCTGTATATTGTAATTTGTCTTATAACCCTTCAAACTTTCATCTTCCCTGTGATTTAAAATAAGGCTCAATGGCATATATTATAGAACAGAAATTTCCTGAGATGATATTCTGATCATCAAGCAATTAAGATCCATTTTGTACTAGGTGTTGATTTTTTAAGTGAATCCATAAATCTAACCTATCTCCTCTTTTCAAATCTATCATAGCTTCCTTCCCCAAATTAAAACTATCCATTGATTTTCTTAGAAAAATAAGTGATCTCAAAGAGTCATCTATTTCCCTGAGGGACCAAAGACAAATGCATGGGTCAGACTTAAAATGAGATTTGGTGAGAAAGTAGGAAAAAATGGACATTAAAATATCTTATAAAATAATAACATTTTTAATTTAAAGAATAAACTCCAAGAAGACAAAAAATATCAGAAAACACTTGAAAAAAAAATCCATGTTATTGCTTATACATGCTTTTGTTATCTCTTGCCTTTGTTACATATTGCACATAGCAGAGGCAGAGTATCCATTATTTATTTGCAGAGAAAATTATCTTAGGTGAGGTTCATGATGAATGGACAATGGGGCTGAAGCAGAAAGAAAATTTCTTAGGGGAAAAATAAAACAACCAAAAAACACAAGTGACAAAGATACTTTAAAAGTCAAGTGTATATATTGGCCTTTTCTCTTTCATGGAACAGAGTGTCAGGGAGCTGGAAGACAAGAGCTTCACTGGAAACATACTAGAAAAAAAAAGAGATGAGATGCAATATAAATAAAGAAAATATTTTTAATCATGTGAGATGACATCAAAGGAAACAACATATGCTTGATTGGAATTCCATAACAGGAGAATGACAGGGAAGTCACTGAGAAAATTGTGAAGATGTTTTAGAAGAAAACTTCCCAGGTATTATGAAGAATGGGGAGATTCACATTTAAGAAGTACAGCTAACACAAAATAGACTAGATTCCAAAAGAAAAACATCAAGACATATCATAGTCAAATTCTTTAAATTAAAAGATAAGGATGTTGTTTGTTGTTGTTGTTTGATGCCGTCAAGTCATAGACGACTCATAGTGACCCTATGAATGAACAGCCTAAGCACTGTTCGTACATAGAGTTTCCAGAGGCAAGCCATTTTGGAAGCGGATGCCGCTCCTGCTTCCAGGCTTGATTTAGTCGGGAAGCTCCAGCCAACACTGTCCACCATGGGTGCCCATTACTATGACTGGCACATCACTGTTACAGGTTTCAGCATCACAGCAACCATGAGTTACCTCTGTACAGCAACGCACAGACCAGTGCTATACCACCTAGAAGAATGTTTGACAGGAAGACAATTTGAACCTGGCCAAGGGCCGCAGGCCCAAGGGCCCTTTGGGCTTAAGGCCGCCTCCTGGTTCAAACCCTAGGCCCAGGCTGGCTAGCCTCACTCCAGGGACAGAGCAAACCTGCAGGTCAAACACATTCCCGGAAAAGCAGTCCACTCCAAAAGCTTGCCACGATTCCTGCACTCCCACATAACTATTTAAAAATATGAGACCTAGAATTTGTCATTTGAACAGAGCAATGGAACACTGTATGGTATCAGAGATGTATGCTTTTTCCAATCTGTATGCTGAATAGCTCAATTGAGAGGCAGCATTTTAAGAAGAATGTGACATCAGGATTAAAGGAAGACTCATCACAACCTGTGTTATGCAGATGATACAGTTTTGCTCACCAAATCAAGGACTTTAGCCTTCACTATGGACTTCATCTCAATATTAGAAAAATAAAAATCCTCACCACAGAGCCAGAAGGCAGTATCATGATAGATAAGACTGAAGTTGTAAATTATTTTATCTTGCTCAGGTCCAAGATCAACACCCTTGGCACCAGCATTCAGGAAATCAAAAGACAAGTTACATTGGGAAAATCTATGGTCAAGATCTCTCCAGAGTACTAAAGAGAAATGATGTCAGTCTAAAGATTGATCCATGCCATAGTCTTCTTAAGTGCTTGTATCTGAGAGCTGGACAAGGTCTAGAGAAGACATTGACAGAAGAAGAACTGATGTCTTTGAGTTGTGGTGGTGGAGGAGAGTCCTGAACATACATACCATCGACTGACAAGAGAAAAACCAAGTCTGTCCTGGAGAAGATGAAACCAAGTTACTTCTGGGAGACAATGATTTTGAAACTCTGTCTCACATTATTTGGGATGCTTGTTAGAAAGAGCCAGTTGTTGGAGAAAGACTTCATGCTTAGAAGAGTGGAGGATAGAATACTAAAAAAAAATTTTTGTTTTAAAGTATGCAAAAAACAGAGTCACCTAAAAGGGGAAACAATTAGTTTAAATTCTGATTTCTCAACAGAAACTCTGCAAGATAGAAGACAATGGGATGGCATATACAGAAAGTTGAAAGAAAACAGTTGCCAGCCAAAGACTCTATACCCAACAAAGTTCTTCACTAAATATGAAGGAGAAATTAGATCCTTTGTAGAAAAGAAGGAAGTTAAAAACTATGTGAAAACAAGACCAACACTACAAGAAATTTTAAGTGGATCCCTTTACATGGAAACATCAAAGGAAAGTGGATGGACCATAGTAACCAGAAACAATAAAAAGGAATACAGCAAAATGGCAATAGTAAAATGAGGCCTGGCAATAAGCACACTTAATGTGCCAATTAATAGAAAAAGAGTAGCAGAATGGATAAAAAAAAACACAACCAAAATCACAAAGCCTATCCAAATGCTGCCCACAAGAGACACATCTAAAAAAAGAAGAGAAAGACAGACTCAAAATCAAAGGCTGGGGGAAAAAAATATACCAACCAAATAACAACCACCAACAAGCAGTAGTGGCAATACTGATCTCTGATAAAATAGACTTCAGAATGAAAACCACCATAAAGTAAAAGGAAGGGCAATGCGTACTGATTAAAGGCACAATAGATCAAGAAGACATAACCTTGGTCAACATTGACACACTAAATGATAGACCTGCGAAATTCATTTTAAAAAACCAAACAAAACAACTAATAAAACTGAAGAAAGAAATAGTGTAGGAGACTTCAAAATGCTACTATCACTAAAGGATAGGCCAATTCAAAAGAAAGTTAACAAATATGCAGAAGATCTAAACTACATAATCAGTCAATTTGACCTTGTAGATATATTCAGGGTAGTGCATCCAACTAAAACTCCATTCACTTTCTTCTCAACTGCGCATGGTACATTTCTCCAAAATCAATAACATATTAGGACACAAAGCAAGCCTCAACAATTCTAAAACCACTGAAATAATACAAAGTATCTTCTTAGACCACAACGGCATTGAACTAGAAATTAAACAGAGGAGGGTAAATCTTGTAAAACCACCCATGTGGAACTCTCTGATAGAATATGATTGGGTTATAAAGAAAATAAAGAATGAAATGTAAAAGTTCTTTTAAACAAATGGAAATGAAAATTCAACATATCACAACCTCTGAGATGCAGTTTAAATGGTTCTCAGGGGGGCGGTTCATAGAAATAAAGACACAAATAAAAAATGAAAAAAGAAAGAAAATCAATGATCTAACTCAACACCTTCATAAACTAGAAAAAAGAACAATCTAATCCTACACTTTCTAGAAGAAAGGAACTTATAAGGACAAAAGCTGAAATCAATGAGATAGAAAACAGAAGAACAATTGAAACCATCAGTAAGACCAGGAGCTGATTTTCTAAAAGGGTCAATAAAATTGACAAACCACTGGCTAACATAACAAAAGAAAAAAAGAGAAGACACAGATAACTCAATCAAGAAATGATAGAGATTAAAAAAAAAGAAATTATACAGATGGCATTACAACAGAACCAGATTAAATCAATAATATTGGAATATTCTGAAAATCTATGATAAATTAAAAAATCTAGAGGTAATGAACAAATTATTTGATACTCATGTCCTACCCAGATTGACTCAAACAGATGTAGAACACTTGAACAGACCCATCACAAAAGAAGAAATTAAACAGGTCATAAAAATGGTTTCCCCATAAGAAAAGTCCTGGTCTTAGGAAGATGGTGGTGGTGGAGGAAACAATTTCAGGAGCTGCAGGATCAGCAAGCTATATAGAAACAGGCCATCATGGCCCCTCACTGTCCTCAGATGATTGAATAATTAAACAACTGATTACTGGTCTTCAATATGGATTGGGGCTCAATATCAAGAGAACAAAGATTCCCAGAAAAGAATGTATGAGTCACATGGCTCCCAGCCCCCTACTGTCAAGTTCACACCACCACTGCAGCTCATGGGGCCTCCATGGCTGCACCCTAGGGATCCCATCACCTGGGATGGACAGTGGTTGCCAGGCCCCAAAGCTGGTACAACGGAGCCTCCACATTGCCGCAGAATAAACTTATTCTAAAATAAATTCTCAGAACCAAGATGGTGGCCACAAGAGAGGCAATGTGAGGAGCAGGGGGCCTAGCAAGCCACACTGAAGCATACCATGCAACTTTTATGTACCCAAACAGCCAAGCAGTTGGTCATCAATGTGGACTGAAGTTCAACATCAAGAGGACTTGATGATCAAGAGAATCAAAAGATTCTCAAAGGAACAAGGGTGAGTCCCACTCGCTGCCTAACGTTAAGCCCACACTGCTGCAAACTAATGGGGCCACCATGACCAGAGCCCATAGGTCCCCTATCCTAGAACGGGTGGCAGGCCCTGGGTCCAATGGCTGGTGTGATGGAGCTCCTAAATGACCTGTGGTTGAGGATGACAGGAGCCATGGGCACCAGGGCAGGGGTTGGGGAGGGGTATGAAGCATTGGCAGTAGCAGCAGTGTCATGGATCCACAGGAAGTAAAGGACTTGATATATGAAAGCATCTCAATGTCAACTGAAGAAGATTTCCTTAGATAGGTCAGAGAAGAAGATCAACAAAATGGATTGATAAAGGTGTCTCTAGCACAGACTCAAGTGTGTCTTTGACTGTGGGGACGGTGTAGGATAGGGCAAGGGCTAGATATGTGGTTCATAGAATTATTGTGAGCCATAGAGAGATCTAGTGGATAGAAAGCTATGCTACCAAACCAAAGGTCAGGGATTTTAATTTGCCACCCTCAGGTCTGATTTTTATTGGTTTTGGTCAAACACTCTTCTAAGTAATATAGTACTGCTCTGCCAATTGACTATACAAAGGTGACTCATGGTTGCTGTGAGGATAAACACTGGGACACTGAAGTGACAGATGCAATGATGGTTGCCCATGGTGGACAGTGTCTGGTGGAGCTCCCCAACTGGAACAGACTTGCAAGCAGGAGTGGTATACACTTCTGAAACAGTTTGCCTATAGAAACTCTACGAACT
>NW_006399752.1:9231073-9232261 GCF_000299155.1 Elephantulus edwardii
GGTATAAAAAGATCTAATCCACTTTCCTCCACCTTCTCCCCAGTACACCTGTAAGTAACACCTCCAAAGCCCTTCTGTTTGTAACTCACAAGTTTGTTCTCTCTAGGTTTGCTCCCTTTCCTTTAGGTAACCTTAACACTGAGTTTTACTCCAGGCCTGGACCCTGAACCCAGATCCAGAGACAAGAGGGAAACATAACTGCCAGCTAAGGAAGCAAAGGAAGATAGTACCTCAGGGTGCAGCCATCCATCCCCACTGGACCCACCTTGGCAAACACTTTGCAGTCCAGAGGGCAGTAAACATCGGGAAAAATATCTTCTAACTGAACAAGAAGGTATGTGGCTTCAACCCCGGACCATCAGTAAGGTGTTAAAGGCTCTCCTTCCTCCTTCAAATCAATATCCCTGTTCAGCATGAAGAAGCCAGAGAGTCTGTGCCCCATTCCCAAATAAGAAACCTACAAATGAATGAGACAATTTATTTGTTTTAAAAAAAACAAAACCAAAAAAACCCACAACAATCACCATTGGACTATGCTCACCATTACCCTATCTTTTCTGGTACCCACTGGTTCTTTCTCATTTCCTTTACCTACTCCCTCCACCTACCAAATTGTACAGCCCTGTGATTTCATCCCTGCCCATCCTCACTCTTCTGCTCCCAACCCTCACCCCCTTGTGTCCCCATATATTTTTTCACAATAAAAATTAATTAATTTATTTTATAAAAGAAAGAAAAGTCCAGGACCAGATGGCTTGACAGCTGAATTCTACCAAACATTCAGAGAGGATCTATCACCAACTCTACTTAAACTATTTCAAAAAGTAGAAAAAGAAGAAACACTCCCAGAGACATTTTATGAAGCAAGCATTACCCTAATATCAAAACCAGGCAAAGATATTACCAAGAAAGAAAACTACAGACCAATATCTCTCATGAATATAGATGCAAAAATTCTTAATAAAATGCTAGCAAACAGAATAAAAAATACATTAAAAAAATCATCATTACCAAATGGGATTCATAACAGGTATGCAAGGATAGTTCAACCTCAGAAAAACAATCAATGTAATTCACCATATTAACAAAGCAAATAACATGAACCATATGAGCTTAGCAATTGATGCAGAAAAAGTAATTTGTCAAAATTCAACAACTTTGTTGATTAAGATACACAGCAAATTGGGA
>NW_006399752.1:9233576-9251775 GCF_000299155.1 Elephantulus edwardii
GGGTCTTCACAAGAAAAAGACTGATAACACAAGGGAAAAATGGGGAAAAGACGTGAAAAGATCTTTCACAGAGGAAGATATAGAGATGGCCAACAGACACGTGCAGCAAGGCTCAAAATCATTGTCAATAAGAGAGATACAAACAAAAACCACAATGAGTTATTCTCTCACTCCAGTAACAGTGACAAAGTTTAACAGGACAGCAAGTAATAATGTTGAAGAGAATGTGGAAATATAGGAACACATATACACTGTTGGTGATATTGTAAAATGGTATAACTACTCTGGAAGGCAGTTTGGCATTTTCTCAGAAAGCTGAACATAGAAAGTCTATATGAGACAGCTATTCCATTGCTTAGTATATTACTGAGAAAATTAGAACTGAGATACAAAGATTTGTACACCAATGTTCTTAGCAGCATTAGTCACCATCACAAGAACATGGAAACAGCACAAATGCCCAACCACATTGGAATGGACCAAGAAATTATGGTGCATTCACACTACTGAATGCTATTCAGCATGTAGGAGCAATGGTTTTGAAAATTATTACCTAACTTGGGGAGGACTGGAGAGTATTAAGCTAAATGAACTAACTCAGTCCTATTGGGAAAAATACTGTATAAGAGCATTAGTGTAGACATAGATAACTAGTAAAATGTATATAAGGATCTAAGAGGGGAAGAGTGAGAGGAGACGGGTGACAATGGGTGGGGTGCATGGGTTGGTGGGCTGGAGGTAATCATAAGGTCACAAAATTTGATGAGTGGCGGGAGGGTTGGGTCAAGAAAATTGGAAAGATCTGGTGTGAAAAACAGTATATATATGAACTTTGTAAATAAACCTGTACAAAATAAAAATTTTCTTTAAAAAAAAGCAAAAGAAACTGAAATGTAAATATTGAAGTCAATGGTGTAAATCAAGGTACATATGAATTTATTTACTCTACAATTATGTAAACCTCACAGGTATTTTAAGTGGGTTTCTGAACTTATTTTAGACAGGATCCTTTTTCTCACACATACAAGTACATTTTTAACTAAAGGAAAAAATTAGAACCAATCATAGATGGTGCTGCCTTGGTACACTCAAGCTATTCCTATAGCTTGTATTGGTTACAAGGGTTTCCTCAGAACCTTGAGGTACCTAGGAGTGTGATGTAAAATCTATCATGACATAAAATAAAAGCCAAGTGAACTGTGAGACCTAGATTATTATTTGCATGAAGCACTTAATTTACATCACCTAGTGAACAAGATATAACTAGTCATATCCACAATCTGTGGTTTCTACCTTAATTTAAATCCCATAGGTAACTCTACCATGATATTTGTTATTGTTGGTTGCCCTCGAGTTGAGCATGACTAAAAGTGACCCTATGAACAAAACAAACCCTATCCATAACTATCGTTGTTTCTCTAAGGTCATAGAGTTTCCAGAGGCACTTCCTTTAGAAAGTAGATGTCACTCCTACTTCCAAATTTATATTAATCTGGGAGCTCAATCAAACACTGTCCACTGTAGGTGATAATTATGGCATTTGACACACCAGTGGTAGAGGATTCAGCATCATAGCAACCCCAGGCTACCTCTGTACAGCAAATTGACAGACCAGTGTTGTACCACTTAGAAAAATGTTAGCCAGTTGTCAGTTGCTTTCAAGTCAACCCTGGCACCTGGTAATCTCATAGGTAGAATTGCTCCATTGGATTTTCAAAGTTGTGACCTTTCAGAAGCTGACCACCCAGACATCTTTGGATGGGGTTGAACCATTCATTTTTCATACACCAGCCCTTAATCATTTAAGCCATCTAGGAATTCCTTTAACCACACTTATTTTTGCTGTTTTTGTTTTTATGTACCATTAAGTCAGGGCCAACTCATAGCTATCCCAGCTGTCCCTCCAGTGAACTTTCTGAAGCAATAAATTGCACAGGAGAAGATTGTCCAACTTTTTCAAGCAAAGCAGCTGGTAGATTCGAACGCCTTTGCTTAATACTAGGCCATCAGTGCTCTCTTTAACCACAGTAAGACTATGGAAACAAGCACTTGGGAACTCAAGTGACAGGTAAGTTTGTAAAATATTAGATGTTTCACAACTATTTATTAAAGATTAATTTAGAGGAGAAGCTGTAAACCGCATGGAGGCAGGGTGGGGACAGTTAACCCCAATGATGTAGCTTCAGCTCAGCACAGAACAACAGCTCTCCTTTAAAACTGGACCCACCTTCAGTGCGAGGCAGTTTAATGACCATCTGTTTTCACTCAAAATACTCCTTGGGGGAAGGAGGCATCTCACCTCTCACTTCATGCAGCTTATCAAAGCATTTCCTTCCAACCACAGACAAGTATATTCTCTGAGAAGAGGGCTGGTAAATATTATTTTTTTCTTCAACTTGTTAAATATTTTGGGACAGTTTAGTAAACTAATGTTTTCAAATTCCTTATAGATGTTTCTATAAATTTATGCTCTCGATCAGATTCTTCGAGGTCTGTGAAGGTCTCTACAAAATCGAAATTATTTAATCCTGAAGTTATTCTTCAAAATAAGAATCATTAATTCTTTATGTAAATAAGAAACTTGGAAGCAGGAGTGGCATCCACTTCCACAATAGCTTGCCTCTGGAAATCCTATGAACCTGGAGAAAGGACTAAAGTTATACAGGAGGTGTTCAGGACTTTTGTTCACAAGGTCGCTATGAGTCGCCTGTGACACGACAGCACTTAACAACACACAACAAATAAGAAACTATATTTCACACATTAATCCGATAAAGTTTAGATTATACTAATAACTTTAAAAAGTCTGGATTCAGAACTGTGACTTCAAAAAGCATGAACTATCTTTGACTTTTTCCAATGTACCAATTCTCTCATTCTCTCTCTTTTTTTTCATTCAAAATGATCATAACCAGCAGATTTTCAGAGATTGTAGATTATCTGGGAAGAGACTACCCATTTTCTTCCACAGCACAGCTGATGGATTTGAACTGCCTGCCTTTGGGTAGGCTGCACAACACTTTATCCTGTAGGCCACTAGAGGTCCCTTTACTATAGTACCAGTCTTCAAATCTAGTGTATAAGAAGTGAAATAATGAAAGAATGGAGTGAAGGGGGCTTTGGATTGTGTGGGCTGAGGGGCATATTTTGTTCTAATCTAGATTTGGTTTTTTTCCCTAACTATAGCGAGTTGTGTATTTTGAAGAGACTAAACAAAGAGACATTCCCACCCCCTGTGTTATTTCCTCAAACTCAACTAAAACAATCTCACTACTATCCAATCAGAGCTGACTCATATAGCTGACCCTCCAGTGGGTTTTCAGAGGCTATAAATTACATGAGAGAAATTTACAGGTTTGTGGGTGGTTTTTTTTTCCTTGGAGCTGCTCATAGATTCAAACCAGTGACCTTAGGTCTATCCAAATCATTAACTCTTTTTTTAGAGTCACTTTCTGTCTATCTAACAATAAATTAAATCTGTGCTCTGGTAATGTAATGTGTTATATGTTGGGATGATAATCAAAAGTTTGATAATTCAAATCCACTAGCCACCCAAAGAGAAAAAGAGAAGGCAGATTTAAGATTTAAATCCCATACAGATTTAAGGCTTTGTTGCTGTCTCTGAAAACCCACTGGAGTCAGCTATGAGTAGGTTCTTCTCAATGGCACCAGACAACAACACAACAAACCCTGTGGGGGATTGCCATGAGTCTAAACTGAAGTTTCTTTCCCCTCTGTGTTCTAGCGACTAAACTAGGGTTTTCATGCATTCATATGCATCAAAATTCTCCTAAACTTAATAAGAGACAGGTTGCTGATTTAGTTTCAGATTCAGTAGGTCTAATAACAATCAAATCTGTCTTAAAATAAGTGCAGCCAGATTATTCTTTAGAAGTAAGGAAAACAAACAGATTTGTCCTGGAAAGGGTTAAGCCAGGTGGCTCCTTGGAGGCAAGGATTCTGAGGCCCCATCTAACATACTTTGAACATGTTGTGAGGAGAGACCGGTCCTTGGAGAGGGACATCATGCTTGGGAGGGTAGAGGGACAGCGCAGGAGAGGAAGGCCCTCTATGAGGTGGATTGATTCAGTGACTGGGATAATTGGGATGGGAGTGTCAGAGACAGTGCAATTGCCACAGGACAGAGAAGAGTTTAGGGCTGTTGTACATAGGGTCGCTGTGAGTTGCAGGCGACTCGACAGCACATAACAACAACAAGGATGGTAAAGCTTTGGCTCACATACTTTCAATAAGTTATCAGAAGGGGGCCAGTCCCTGGGAAAAAGAATCGTGTTTGGAAACTTGGAGTCAACAAAGGGAGAGAGGATCCTCAGTGAAATGGATTGAGGCAGTGACTGTGACAATGAATTAAAGCACAGCAGGCATTGTAAGGGTGTCACAGAATCAGAGGGGAGCAAGCTTTTGTTCTGTTATTCATGGGGTCACCATGAATCAGAGCTAACCTGTTGGTATATAACAACTACCAGAATGTAATTGAAACAGCTCAACTCTGGTTTAATCTGGGCTCAACTAAAGCCTCTAAGATTTGGTGGTCTACCAGAGCTAAGCATGTTATCAAGTAGCAATCCTGATTTAAGATGATCCCTCATGAGCCATTTTCCTCACATAGGTCTCTTGGAACCAGAAGACATATGGAAGTCTCATACTCTCTCAAACACACCAGCATATTGGTCTATCTGGTTCTTTTTGTTTCAGATATCAATAGCCATATAAACAATATTTTATTGTCTTGATCTCCAAAAGTTTTAACTGGCTAACACTAACTCTTGTTATTGTTATGTGTCATTGAGTTACCTGCGATGCATAACAATGTTATGAATAATAACTCAGAAATCGGCTTTATCCTGAGCTGGTTTCACTTGTCTTTGACTCACCTATCCCCAATACCCCAGTTACTGTGTCAATCCATTTCATCTGGAGTCTTCCTCTCCTGTGCTGTCCCGCCAGTCTTCTAAGCATGATGTCCCTCTCTAGGGACTGGTCCCTCCTGGCCACAAGCCCAAAATACGTGAAATGGAGTTTCAAAGTCCTTGCCTCCATTTGATTGTGGATGGACAGTGCATCTAAATTCCAAAATCAATCTCCATAATAGTCTATGTGTTTCTTATTGCCAAGTGTGCCCTTTAGAGTACTGAGAGAAGGTCTTCACCCTGAAACCTACAGCGTCCCTTTTCAGCAGGAAGTAGCTAAGAGAATACGCCATCCCCTTTTCCTTATGAATCAGGGTGAAGTCTCTCTCAGGGAGAAGTGATAGGGAATGACAAAGGACACACTGACAAAGGAGATTAATCAGAACTGGCTTTGACAAGCACTGTGGCAATTGGACAATTCAAACAGACTTTCAAGCTGGAAAAAAAGAGGAACAAACTGGAGAGGAGGGTAGAGAAAACAGGGCAACAATGAATGAATGGAAACCCCAAATCTCTGTAAATGTCCATTAAAATTAATAAAATTTAATTAAAAAAATTTTTTTAATCATTCTGGTCTCCAAGGAACAGCCTTTTTTCACCTTCTACAGAATAACCCTGTTTGTTCTCTTGGCAGTCCATGGTATTTTCAATACTCTTCTCCAGCACAACAGTGCAAAGGCATCAATTTTTTTATCAACTTAGGTCATTGTCCAGCTCTTGAAAAAATTATCAAGGGAATTCTAATATCTTAAACTTAGACTCAAGAATTCTAAAATCTTAGACCTAGAATAAAACCAATTTCTAAGGAGCAGCACCAAACTGCTTAATGTTGCAACTAATTATGAATGACAGTAATGACACACTTGTAAGAATAAAGAGTTCCTTTAAACTCCTGAGGGGAAAAAAGTAGTTCTAAACTACTGAAAAAACTATTCAAGGTCTTCTCCCTCTATCATAGAATAAATGCATCTGGTAACAAAGAGACAATTTATCTACTTGAAAAGATAAATATGGAAGCAGGAGTACTCACAAAAGACTCTTGTATAGTGCTGTCTCTACCAAGGTCATATATGAGCTATATTATACAGTTGGGCACAACAACCAATACTATAAAGCTACTTTATCTTAAAACTTGATTCATTGTTTTGAAATGCCCAGAAGCTCCATTTTCCATCTTTGTTTCAGAGGTTGCGGGGGGGGGGGGAAGAAAGTAATAAATCTCTTTTAAATAATATCCTTTCTGTGACCTTGGAGAAACGTAAAAAGCAAAGAAAAACATGCCTTCTATCTCCATGTCTCCCCCATTTGAAGATACTCCTTTTTGTTGGCATTTATTAAATCAAACCTTCTTTCCAAAACTCTCTTTAACGTGTTTCAAATTATGTAGCATGTTTAAGACATTGCCTACTTCATTCACATGAATAAATATGCATTTCTTACATGATCTGTTCAGTTTCTGGTACCTGATGAATGCTAAACATCCTGGACTCTGCTTCTCCCCATCAAATTAAAGGGGGTGCTTGTCATTTGCCCCCACACATGGATCAGAAAAAGCTGCAACAGCTCCATTTCCAGCAGTTATTTCTGGCAGATTTCTTTTGATCTGAACCAGAATCCCTATCTGGTGGTCTTACCAGATGCCTACAGGTAATTCTAACTTTATAGGGTATGGTAACCTATTTCCTGAATACTCTCATCTACTCAGCAAAGCTGAACAGACAGACTTTTGTGAACTTAATTGATTTGTCAAAGAAAGCCTTGATAAATACATCAGAGGCTTGCACATTTGCAAGCAAACACTTCAGTTCTGTCTTCTTTATCTGGTGTTGCATAGAATGCTATATCCTCCATACTATAGTGATCTGAATCAACCCAGTAATTGGTGGGGTTTGTTTCAAATGCTATTGATGCCAGCACACATAGATGTAATGTTTTGTTTTATTTTTTTAATCTACTGGCATACTGTCCTGAGATTCTTAAGAGCTAATCTTTGTATGTATTGGTTTATTTTTTGGTAAAAAGAAAATGACAACAAAGCGCACACTACTTCAATGATTTTTGTATATACAATTCAGATACATTGATTCCTGATCATTTTTATATATACAATTCAGTTACATTGATTACATTCCTGAAGCTTGTGCCACATTTTTCAGCAACATTTTACAAATTATTTTATCATTATTTATACAGAATCACTGCATCCCTAAGTTCCTTACCTATCCTTTTTAGTTGCCAGTACTTCTTTCTTATTTTTCTAAATAAACACTTCACCTTCTGAGAATCTCCTCTCTTAACAAGCTGAAACTCAGAATTTAGTTGCAACACGAAAGAATTCACAAAGACAAACACTACTCTTCTTAAGGTAGATTTCCTTAGTTTCACTCCAGCCTCATACTTAGAAAATTGTTGCAATAGTTTTGATCTTTCTTAAGTGGGGGAGGGGGAATGAAGCTTTCTCTTACCTTTGTACACCTTCAAATGTTTACTGACTATAAGTTCTCATCATATCTCTACCGTTTTTGTTATTAAGTAGCTTGGAGTCAGGTCCAATTGATAGTGACACTAAATACAGCAAATTAAAATACGGTCCATCCTGCACCATCCTCACAATTGTTGATATGTTTGAGTCCATTATTCTAGCTGCTATGTCAATTCATCTTGTCAAGGCTATGCCTCTTTTTTGGCTCAACTTTGACTTTACCTAGCATGATGTCTTTCTTTAAGAACTGACTACTTTTCCATAGTATGTGAGATGAAGTAACACAAAAGATTAATTCAGGAAAAGTGTATCCTTCACCTACAACCAGAAGATAAAATAGATGAATGAGATCTTTAATAAGAATGAATAAGAATCAAATCCCTATGCACATCCAAAAATTTCTCCAACAGGGTAAAAAGGGAAGCCACAGACTGGGAAAAAATATTTGGTAACGACATATCAGATAAGGGACTTATATCCAGAAATTATGAAATACTTGAGCACCACAACAAGATAAAGGTAAATAATCCAATAGAAAAATGGGCACAGGATATGAAAAGACACTTCACCAAAGAAGACATTCAGATGGTTAACAAGCACATGAAGAAATGTTCAAAATCCCTAGCTCTAAGAGAGATGCAAATAAAAACAACTATGAGATATCATCTCACCCAAGTCAAAATAGCTAAATTTAACAAAACAGCAAGCAACAAATGCTGGCGAGGTTGAGAAGAAACTGGAACCCTTATTCACTGTTGGTGGGAGTGTAAAATGGTGCAACCACTGTGGAAGGTGGTATGGTGTTTTTTTCAAAAATTAGCAAATAGAGATACCATTTGACCCAGCAATTCCATCACTGGGAATATACCCAAAAGAAACCATAACTGACATCCAAGCAGATATATGCACACCCATGTTTATTGCAGCTTTGTTCACAATAGCAAGGAGTTGGAAACAACCTAAGTGCCCATCAACAAACGAATGGATAGAGAAGCTGTGGTATATTCACACAATGGAATACTACACTGCATTGAAAAACAAAGAACTCATGCAATATAATTTAAAATGGGTGACCCTGGAGGACATTATGCTAAGTGAAGTATCTCAGTCACAAAAGGACAAATACTGCATAGGGCCACTGTTGTAAAACAGGACTGACATCGAGGTTGGGGGGAGACTGAGAAAGATAGGAGAAATAATGTATACTGCATTGAAACAGATGAGGGAGAAAACTGTTTAAAAGGGATATGTGATTAGGTATTTTTGTCATGAAAGGAGTCCAGAGCAAAGGCTGCATAGTGGAGTGGACCTGGGGGAGGGTTTGTAAAACAATGAAAGAATTTTTCCCTTACTTTTCCAAGAGGGTAGTGTACTAGGGAAGAGGGTTAGGAGGGGAGAAAAGTGCAACAATGAATGAATGGAAACCCAAAGTCTCTGTAAATTTTCATTGAAATTAAAAATAAATTTTTTAAAAAGTGTATCCTTCACAATACTTATTTTGGGGAGATTATATATATATAGCTTGTGGGTAGAACAGTTGACTGCACAATATTTATTCAAAATTACTAAATATGCTGATCAATAACCAAGAAGCTGGACTGTGTGAACAAGGCAGTATCAGGGATTAGAGTGGAGGAAGACTCATTAACAATCTTCAGTGTACAGATGAAAAAATCTTGCTTTCTGAAAGCAAAGATGACTTGAAGCCCTTATCCGTGAAGATCCTTTAGTCTGCTATTTGCTTCTACATAATGAAAACAGAAATCTTTGGAACTGGACAAATAAACAATGTCATAAAAAATGAGGAAAGATTGAATTTGTCAAGAATTTCATTTTACTTGGATCTATAGTCAGTATTGATGTAAAAGACAAAAAACTAAATTTCATTTTACATTGAACAAACGAGCTTTGGAAGAGTTTTTATCAGTGCTAAAGAGTAAAGATGTCACTTCAAAGACTAAGGTGTGTCTTATCATTGTATTTCTCATGTTAATTTCTTTTTAATCATGATTTTCCTTAAATATCCTTTGTCTCTTTTTAGATTTTACGGATCTCTAAATAAGAAACAAAATCTAAGACCTTGGAAATATATCTGTGGAAAGTTGTTAAAAACATTTGATGATTTTATTTGATCATCACAGAGATTACATATGCTATATATAGCTAGATAACTAGCTAGATATAGATATCTCATATATATTTTATGTAGGGAGTTCTGATAGCCTACTCTCAAGAAGCTGCACTGCATTCCTAAAGGCTTGAAGTTCAAGGCTTCTAGCCGTTCTGCCAGAGAAAGATGCACGGTCTTCGGTCAGCTATGTGTAAGTTCAACTCTGTGTTAAACAGCAACAATATATAGGGTGTGGAGGGTGTGTGAAGGGTGCTGTTGCACCTGTGGGAACTTGACTTTAGGGAATTGCCTGTTTTTCTAGGTCTCATAAACTCACTGCCTTTGACAGTATTCAGTTATCACTTTTCTATTTTGCTCTAAAGAATTGAATTGTCCCTCCCTGACATATTTCTAGTTTACAATTTCTGGCTTTCACAATTTTTACTGTATTAAACCTTCCTATTGCCTTATATTCTTAATAACCTTCTGAAAAAAGATCAGAATGTACTAATCTTAGTCTCATTTTCTAACACTGACGAATGCTGTTATGTGTGGTACATGCCAAACAATAGGAATCATTATTTCATTGAATAGCTATCATAGTACTGTCAGGGAGCTATTCTTTACAAGTTTCACTTAAGAAACTATTGTTCAGAAGTATCAAGTGACTTACCCAATATATCGCTGCAATTTTGCAAATTAACAGAAACAGATCACAATATGAATCAATTTCACAATAGAAATTATATTATAAACTTGATATATTACAGAAAATAAGTTATGTTTTTATATTAAGACTCATGGAACCTAAAAATAGGTTACTTTTGTAAGTAACCATTTTCTTAATATCCTCCTCTCCTCCCTCAATACTTGTAAGGTCATCCTCCAAGGACTCATTTGTCAAGAATTAAAAGGTTGACTCTCACTATCACAAAAGAGCCAGTCTTTCTAAATATGAATTTCCCATTAATACATGCATATAAGGGGGGAAAACACTGCTATCATTTAAGCGATGCTTTTGAATAGAAGGGAAAAAATGAATGACTATTCTTTACAAGCCAGAGTACAGCACTTATGCCAGACACATAGTATTTGTGACTGTCATAAATTACTTCCTGGAAAGGAAGCATTTGTCCCTGGTTCTTCCTGTGCTGGCTTTTTGTTTTATTCTGTTTATGTAATGGGTAAGACTGCTAACGGTGAAATTGGTGGTTCAAGTCTACCAGCATGACCCATCTGGAAAACAATGTGCAGTGTCCTCTAAAGATTTACAACTCTGAAAACCAGATAGATGGCCCCTATGAGCTGGATCCAAATTGAAGAAGTGAGTAGCTTAAAAAAAAGTAAATTTGAGCCTTGTTGAATCACTTCATAATATTCTCTGACCCCTGAGTATTGATTACTGAATGGATAATGATTAATTCCAGCTTCTCTTTCCGGAGCACTTTCTGTGTGCCAGAGTTAAACTGAAAAGCCCTGTGAGTTTTACCAATGAACTCCGTATAGTTACCAATCCATTTTTTTGCTGGCGATAACCAATGAAGTGAATGAAACAAGAAGCGATTCTTAGTAAAGTAGAAAACAGGAACTTTAACTTGGGCTTCGAAAGCTTGTAACTTCTAGTGCTTCACGGGAGATCCCAAGCAGCCCCATACCCACACCTCATGATGACAGGGTTACTTTACATTCTGAGAACTTAAAAAGAAAGACAACACAAGTAAGGGTTATTTTACATTCTAAGAACTTAAAAAGAAAGACAACAACTCTACTCATGAGAGTAGAGTGGCTGGAAGTTATAATCATTAGATGAATCTTCTCTCTCCACAAGCTATCAGTGGCAGATGGCAAGTTACAAAGGCTCCTGCTTACAAGAAGCCAGAGTTCATTGCCTTATCTTTCTTTTTTTTTTTTTTTAATTTAGGTTGTTTATTTTTCATTTCAATGAACATCTACAGAGATTTTGGGATTCCATTCATTCATTGTTGCACCCTTCTCCCCGCACAAACCCCTCCCCCCTCCCCCCCCATTTGCGCCTCTCCTTGAAAAGCACTTATCTTTCTTACATCCACCTCTGCTCCCCTTTACTCATCTCTTTTTCTTGATCCCCTCACGAATCAATACCATGCATAAATCCACGTGTGTTTGTGAAAGGATGTGTGTCAATGTGTGTAGATGATGTTTGAGCATGTATTCTATGTTTTGTTTGTGGGGGTTTTTTTGCTTGTTTTCTAAAAAGCAAGCAGCAGAGTTGGTGACTCCACCAATCTTGATGAAGGCAGCGGATCTCTGTTACATTGTCTAAGAAGAAGGTAAATAGTACCTCCGTAGTGGAGCTCTGGTGGCCTAGTGGTAAGGAGTTGCAACTACAATCCCAGAGGCGCACGGTTCAAATCCACCAGATTCTCTGCCGGGGAAGGAGGTACAATCTCCTCCTGTACCAGTCAGATCTGATTTGACGGTACACACACACACAAAAATAATAAAAAATAAAAAAATAATAGTACCTCGGTGACAGAGGAGAGAAACTGAGTGATCAGCAGGCGTAGATGTATGCAGAAGGGAAGAGCTCAAGGCAGAAAAGGATGACAGTGGAATAGAATATTTGTACGAACAACAAGCAGTGCTTATTTTCAAAGTCATAACTCATTTTCAATGTGACTTGACTCTCAATTCTTTTCAGTGCTTGCTTATGTCATTTTACTTAAGAAATATTCTTCCAATCACTGATATCTACATATACAGTTTCTGGTGGAGAAGATTTCTGTTTGCATTGAACTCCCCTTACACTACTTTTATCTAGGTAAAAACAACAATCACTTCTTTTTCCATAACAAATACTTTTTAAAAAATCAGTATGTTCCTATGCCTCTAGATCAGTTTTTGTTTGTACAGTACTTTTCAAATTCAATTGAAATAGAAAAATAGAACCAATGATATTTTACTATTATGAAACAAAGGCAAAGTCTGAAATCTTACAGTGAATTCTTTTGAACGAAAGTCTATGTGGACTAGTGAAAAGACAGACTTTTGATTACCCCTGAATTTTACTCATAACTCTAAGTAAACTAAAAAGTAAGTAAATAACCATATCAACATATATAGCTTTCTTGACTTCATTTTGTTTATTTAAAAAAAAAAAACCTGTTAAAACTCACTAAGTTATAAGGCATTAAGAACAGAGTCGTGGTTTCATGAATAACAACTAATATTAAACTAGGACGCTAAGGTGGTCTAGTGCATAAGGAACTGTGCTGCCAACTCAAAGGCAGGCTGTTCAAAATCACCAGCTGCTCCATAAAAGAAAGATGAACAGTCATCTTCTGTGGAATTTACAGCCTATGAAATCCTACTGGAGGGTCAACTGGAAGTTGATTCTGACTCTACAGCACATAACAACAACAACAACAACATTCTGCTTTTGAAGTTCTATTGAGTATTGTGCTTCTACTGCTAACCAATAAATGAGCCAGAGATTCAAATTTACCAGCTGCTCCTTTCCATTGTAATGCCTACAGCCTACCCTGGAAACATGCTGGAGCTGTGAGTTGGTTCTGACTGATGGGCAAAGTGTTTAAGTTGTGTTCTGACTGTTGAAAAGGAGCCCTCTTGTTATATTAGGGTATGTGCTGGGCTGTTAACTAAAGGAGCAGTGACTTGGATTGATCCATCAGCTTCTCTGTGGGAGACAGATGAGCAGTCTGTTCCCATTAGAGTTTACCACTTGAGAACCCTGTTGAAGGGGAGCCATGAGTTAGAACAGGTTCAATAACAATGAGTAATGGGATTGAAAATACTATTTCTAAGTCATCACCTATTTTTTGAAAACTTACTTGACACTCTTCTTACTCATGCCCCGATAGAGTGAGTCAATTTCATCTTTACCTTTCCTCTTCACCTGGAATTATAGCATCTGTGTTTTACTTACCAGGGCTGCTGTTGTTACAGGGTGAAGTGAATCAATTCTGACACACATCTTTTATGACAGAGTAGAGTTGCCCTGTACAGTTTTGTTGATTGTACTCTTTAGAGAAGCAGATACTTCTTTCTCACTACTCAATTTCACTAGATTTTAAAACTTATTTAAATAAGTAATTGTTTTGCATTCACTTTATTTTTTCCCAGTGGAGATATTTTTTATAGGTTGACTGGATATGAGCTTTGCAGAGCAGGGTATACTTTTGTGTCATGATATTTCCAGTAACTCAGACCTATTCTGTATGTGCCTAGAATAGATTATATGCTTAATTAACATTTAATAAACTGATTTGGACTCTCAGGATAGGAAACTATTGCACATACACTTGCTAGTTAGGCATTTACTTATGTTACCTTTGAAGACAAAACATGTTTTGATATTTCAAACATCCCCAAATTAAAATTATCTCCATATCCTAGTGTTGAACAGACTTAAAGGCACAAATACTCTCTGCAGTATATGACTTCTTAAAGAAGGTCAACTCTTTTGATGGAGTTTAAATATCTACCTCCAAAGAACAGGTTTAAAGTTTCAAGCTGAACCTCAGTCTTTCATCCTCAAATCAATTTCTGATGGAAACAATGCAGCTCTGGTTTTGAATAAGGCCAGAATAACACTGAACTGACTTTTTGTACATTAAACAGCTGTTTTTAAAATTCCACAATCTCATTGCAAGTGAATAAGACACATGTGGATCAAATTTTCTGAAAATATACAAGGTTTGAAAAGTTTAGGTTATCTGCTTTGGGTTGTTCTGACTGAAAAGCATTTGCAACCCAATGACTGTTTCCTTCCTCCACATCTCTTTCTCTGCATTTCAGTGAAAATGGCTTTGCCCTCATGTGCTCAGTCAATGTGTAGAATAGTGATTTTAAGAATGTGAAAGATGCTGTAAGCAAGTTGTTTCTGAAATTTAATGAGCCCTAGGCCAACACCAGACACAATTTCTAAAAGGCTCTTTCTGAGAACCTGAATTCACCAAAAATTACTACGTGATTTCAAATTACTTGAAAATTACATTAAATTGAGCACATCTATGAAGCTGTAATTTTTAAATGTGAAGGTTTTGGAGAGTTTGAAAGAGATGAAGGAAAATGTTAGGTCTTGAGCTGCATTGCTGAAGTATTCTGTGGTCAAAAATTAAATGACACCATGAATCATTACAAGAAGATGAAAGGAATAGACAAAGGAAAAACAAGAGGCATTGCTCAAAAAAAGTCCACAGTAAAACATTTCAGGACATTTCGCATGATCAAGAATCAATGGTACTGAAAGAGGAAATCCAAACGGCACTAAAGGCATTGGCAAAAGAAAGGTCCAGGTATTGGCAGAGTATCAACTGAGGTTTTAGCTAACAGGTAGAGCATAGGACATGCTCACATCTACTCCAAGGAATTTGAAAGATAGGTACCTGGACAATATACTGGGACACTGAGAAGAACAGAATCCCAAAACACATCATAAAGCTCATGTGTACTCTTAACCTAGACTAAGATGCTGTTGTCTGACCACAGCATGGGAACATGGCATGGTTCAAAATCAGCAAAGGTGTGCACCAGGGCTGTGCCCTTTCTCCAAACATATGCAATGTATATGCTGAGTAAATCATTTGAGAAGCGAGGCTTTATGAAAAAGAATGTGGGAACAGTATTGGACAAAGGTTGGCAACCTCTGTTATGCAGATGATACAGCCTCCCTTATTGAAAGTTAAGAGAACTTGAAACACTTGCTACAAAAGATAGAAGACTATATACAGCCTTCAATATGGATTGCATCTCAATATCAAGAAAATAAAAATTCTTACCACTGGGCCAATAGGCAACATCATGATAGATGGAGAAGAGATTGTAATTGTCAATTACTTCATCTCACTTGAATCAACACCCTCAGCACCAACAGGAAATCGAAATATACGTTGGATGGGGAAATATATACTGTCAGGGAGCTCCCCGAAGTGCTAACGGGAAAAGATGCAAGTTTAAAGACTACGGAGCACCTGATCCAAGCAATGGACTTTTCAACTGCTTGGTATGCATATGAAAGTTAGACAATGAATAAAGATGATAAAAGAATCTATAACTGAGTTGTGGTGTTGGAGAAAAATACTTAAGTACCCATGTACTGCCAAGAGAACAAACAAATCTGTCTTGAAGGACATACAACCAGAGTACTCCTTAGAGTGAAGGATAGTGAAACTTCCTCTCACATACTTTGGGAATGTTGTTAGAAGGGGCCAGTCCCTGAAAAACGACATCATGCTTAGAAAGGTGGAGAGTCAGGTAAGAGAGGAAGGTCCTCAACAAGATGTATTGACATAGTAACTATAAAAATGGCCTCAACAAAACAACTATGAGTTATCATCTCACCTCAGTAAAAATAGCAAAATTTAACAGAATAGCAAACATCAAATGCTGGCAAGGTTGTGGAGAAACTGGAACCCTTATTCACTGTTGATGGGAGCGTAAAATGGTACAACGGCTATAGAAGGCTGTATGGTGCTTTCTCAAAAAGTTGCAAATAGAAGACCCAGCAATTCCACTACTGGGAATTTACCCTAAGAAATCATAACTGCCACCTAAGCAGATATATGCACACCCATGTTTATTGTGGCTTTGTTCGCAATAGGCAAGAACTGAAACAACCCAAGTGTCCATCAACAATGGATTGCTATGCTGCATTGAAAAACAAGGAGCTCATGAAATACTATGCAAAATGGATGACTCTGGAGGACATTATTCTGAGTGAAGTATCTCAGTCACAAAAGGACAAATATTGGATAGGGCCACTGTTGTAAAACAGGGCTGACATCATGGTTTAGGGAAGACAGAAAAGGAGATGAGGAATGATGTATATTGCATTGAAACAAATGAGGGAGAGAACTGTTTTAAAGGGACATATGAGTGGGTATTCTTGTCATTACAGAAGTCCAGAGTGAAGGCTGAATAGTGGAGTAGACTTGGGGACAGGGACTGTATAACAATGAAAGAGTCTTTCTTTTGCTTTTTAAGAAGAGTGAACGGGGAGTGGACAGGAAGAAAAGTGCAACAATGAATGACTGGAAACACTAAGTCTCTGTAAACTTTCATAAAAATTAATTTTAAAAATATTATAAATTTTTTAAAAAGACAAAAAAATAAACGTCTCAAGATGATGAGGAAGGCACAGGCTAGGGCCATCGTTCATAGTGTCTCTATGAGTCATAGTCGACATGATGGCAAAAAACAACAATGAAGTACACTGATCCAAGTTATGGTCTTTACAGCTGCTTCACAGGCTTCTGAAACTTGGACAATGAAAAAGTAAGAATGAAAAAGAGCAAATACCCTGGTACCCTGGAATTGAGGTGTTGATGAGAAATAGTATTGAGTATGTTAGTCAGGGATTAACAGAAAAATATACAAATCTATCTTATAAGAAGTCAGAGTACTCCTTAGAAGTGAGGATGTCAAAAGTTCCCACTTAAAAATAAAAAAAAAAGTTCTCACTTATTTTTGACTATGTTAGCTGGGAAGTCCAGTAACTGAAAAAGGGCATCAGGCTAGAAAACGTCGAGATTCAGCAAAAGAGAGAACTTCGGCGAGATGGATTGACGTGGTAATGCAGCAATGAATTGAAGTGTAGCAGAGATTGTGAAGAGAGTGCAAAACTGGGCTTGGCTTCATTTTGTTCTACGTGGGGGGTTTATGAATCACACAATGGTACCTAACAGTTAAAATCATCAACTTCAAGTTTGTATTTTTTTAAGCTATAAAACAGTAAAGTTGTTTTTGTTATTATATGCCATAGATTTGCCTGAGACCCAGAGTGACCCCATGTACAATAGCTCTGAATCCTGCCTATCCTGATCCACCTACTCTGACACACCTACTCCCATTATCCCAGTTACTCTGTCAATCCTTCTCATCTGGGGTCTTCCTCTCCAGTACTGTCCCTCCACCTTTCCAAGCATGATGTCCATCTCCAAGGACTGGTCCCTTCTCGCCCCACATGCTCGAAGTATGTGAGATGAAGCTTCACAATTCTTGCCTCCAAGGAGCAGCATGGTTTCACTCTCTCTGGGCCAGATCTGTTTGTTTTCTTGGCAGTTCAATACTCTTCACCAGCACCACAACTAAAAGGCATTGATTGTTTCCTGTCATGCTGAGTCATTGTCCAGTTCTTGGATGCATAGCAAGTAATTAAGAAGGTCATGGCCTGAGTCAAGTGCACCTTACTCTCTAGACTTGCATCCTTTCTCTTTAGCACTTTGGAGAGGTCTCTGACAGCATTTTCCCTAATGCAATCCATCTTTTGATTTCCTGATTGCTGATGCCAAGAGTGCTGACTGAAGAAAGGAAAAAATCTTGAGTACTATGGTGCTACCAAAGTTCCCTATAAGTTGGTGATTGGTGGTGGTTGTTGCTGTGTACCATTGAATCTGAAGCGACCCGTAGCTTACCCTCCATTGGTTAATCTCATGGAAAGAGGTTGCCCATCTTTTTCCTGCAGAGCAGCTAATAGATTCAAAAGGTGTGCCTTTGGGATTGCAATGCAGTTTCTTGCCACTAGATCAGATAAGCAAAAACTGATTGAGGTACCTGTTTTCGAGCATGAGTTGTTGTTATTAGTTGTCGTCGAGTCAAGAATGACTTATACAGATGCTATGAACAACTGACCTAAACCCTTATACTATTCTGTGCCATCCTTACAATGTCTAATAC
>NW_006399752.1:9252245-9253372 GCF_000299155.1 Elephantulus edwardii
AAAGCAAGATGAAATCATTGACAGTTTCAATCTTTCTCCATCTATTATGATGTTGACTATTGGTCCAGTGGTAAGCTGTTGTTCTGCAGTGGTGAGCTGTTGTCAGGTACCATCAAGTCTGCTCCAAGTTAGTGACTCTACGTGCAATAGAGCAAACCCTTGTTGGATCTTGCATCATTCTCATTATCTCTACTGGGCTTAAAAACCCAACTTCAGAGTCTCTGTGTTAATCATCTCTTTGAGGGTCTTCCTTCCTTTCACTGACCCTCCACATTTTTATGCATGATGTCCTATAACTGGATCCTCCTGGCAGCATTTGTTGAATGAAATAATTAGCAATTGTTTTGAAGAAACGGTACTTAAGGGATCATGAAGGCTTGGAAGGCAGAGTGAAAGAAGGAAACTACCATTCATTGAGCCTTTATTGTTGGGCCTTGGGCTAAACCCATTGTATATATTATCTACCAAAACCCACACTAAAGCCTGTGAAACAGATGTTGCTCCCTATTTTTAAAATGCAGGAATTGAGGTTCAGAGAGGTCAAAATCTTGCATAAAGTCACATATCTATTAAGTGACAGAATTGAGATTTGAAGCATTTTGGCTCCAACACTGACAGGGTTTCCTAAATGACTACATGTGTGTAAGAGGCTGGGAATGGGGAGTTGGGGATCACACAGTAAAATATTGGGTGGGAAACATGCAACAGGATCACTTTGATATTGGAGGGAGAAATGTGAGTTCAGTTTTGGCAGGCTGAATTTTAGATAGAATAATTTGCATATGTGCCTGGTATTGGAGAAAATTCTGAAATAAGATTTAAAAAAATTGTATTGGAGCTGTTATTATGTCTGTCAGCAGTTCCTGAGTAGTACACATGGATAAGCATGTTACCAAATGACTGGAGGTAAGAATCCTCTTAGAGAAACTTCCAAAAAAGTCCTGATGCTCAACTTCTAAAAATTCAGCCAATGAAAACCCTTTGGAGAGCAGTTTCTTTTTGAGATACATGAAGTTGTCTTAAATTGGAAGGAACTAGACACCAACATGTTTATGCTGTCTGTAATTAATTTTAAAATGTTTCTGTATATATACTATGATATTTTGTGTTGTTGTGTTGTTCTGTGC